>NW_024610365.1:0-138786 GCF_016920785.2 Ixodes scapularis | reverse complement strand
TATTCGTTCACCGTGACCACGATCTCGGCTATTGCCTCGGTGAAAGCGAATTATTGGAGAGAGCACGGCCTGACGAGAGACGTTTGGCGCGGTTTTATTCGTTCACCGTGACCACGATCTCGGCTATTGCCTCGTTGAAAGCGAATTATTGGAGAGAGCACGGCCTGGCGAGAGACGTTCGGCGCGGTTTTATTCGTTCACCGTGACCACGATCTCGCCTATTACCTCGGTGAAAGCGAATTATTGGAGAGAGCACGGCCTGACGAGAGACGTTCGGCGCCGTTTTATTCGTTCACCGTGACCACGATCTCGGCTATTGCCTCGGTGAAAGCGAATTATTGGAGAGAGCACGGCCTGACGAGAGACGTTGGGCGCGGTTTTATTCGTTCACCGTGACCACGATCTCGGCTATTGCCTCGGTGAAAGCGAATTATTGGACAGAGCACGGCCTGACGAGAGCCGTTTGGCGCGGTTTTATTCGTTCACCGTGACCACGATCTCGGCTATTGCCTCGTTGAAAGCGAATTATTGGAGAGAGCACGGCCTGACGAGAGACGTTTGGCGCGGTTTTATTCGTTCACCGTGACCACGATCTCGGCTATTGCCTCGGTGAAAGCGAATTATTGGAGAGAGCACGGCCTGACGAGAGACGTTCGGCGCGGTTTTATTCGTTCACCGTGACCACGATCTCGGCTATTGCCTCGGGTGAAAGCGAATTATTGGAGAGAGCACGGCCTGACGAGAGACGTTTGGCGCGGTTTTATTCGTTCACCGTGACCACGATCTCGGCTATTGCCTCGGTGAAAGCGAATTATTGGAGAGAGCACGGCCTGACGAGAGACGTTCGGCGCGGTTTTATTCGTTCACCGTGACCACGATCTCGGCTATTGCCTCGGTGAAAGCGAATTATTGGAGAGAGCACGGCCTGACGAGAGACGTTTGGCGCGGTTTTATTCGTTCACCGTGACCACGATCTCGACTATTGCCTCGGTGAAAGCGAATTATTGGAGAGAGCACGGCCTGACGAGAGACGTTCGGCGCGGTTTTATTCGTTCACCGTGACCACGATCTCGGCTATTGCCTCGGTGAAAGCGAATTATTGGAGAGAGCACGGCCTGACGAGAGACGTTCGGCGCGGTTTTATTCGTTCACCGTGACCACGATCTCGGCTATTGCCTCCGTGAAAGGGAATTATTGGAGAGAGCACGGCCTGACGAGAGACGTTTGGCGCCGTTTTATTCGTTCACCGTGACCACGATCTCGGCTATTGCCTCGGTGAAAGCGAATTATTGGAGAGAGCACGGCCTGACGAGAGACGTTTGGCGCGGTTTTATTCGTTCACCGTGACCACGATCTCGGCTATTGCCTCGGTGAAAGCGAATTATTGGAGAGAGCACGGCCTGATGAGAGACGTTCGGCGCCGTTTTATTCGTTCACCGTGGCCACGATCTCGGCTATTGCCTCGGTGAAAGCGAATTATTGGAGAGAGCACGGCCTGACGAGAGACGTTCGGCGCCGTTTTATTCGTTCACCGTGACCACGATCTCGGCTATTGCCTCGGTGAAAGCGAATTATTGGAGAGAGCACGGCCTGACGAGAGACGTCCGGCGCGGTTTTATTCGTTCACCGTGACAACGATCTCGGCTATTGCCTCGGTGAAAGCGAATTATTGGAGAGAGCACGGCCTGACGAGAGACGTTCGGCGCGGTTTTATTCGTTCACCGTGACCACGATCTCGGCTATTGCCTCGGTGAAAGCGAATTATTGGAGAGAGCACGGCCTGACGAGAGACGTTCGGGCGCGGTTTTATTCGTTCACCGTGACCACGATCTCGGCTATTGCCTCGGTGAAAGCGAATTATTGGAGAGAGCACGGCCTGACGAGAGACGTTCGGCGCGGTTTTATTCGTTCACCGTGACCACGATCTTGGCTATTGCCTCGGTGAAAGCGAATTATTGGAGAGAGCACGGCCTGACGAGAGACGTTTGGCGCGGTTTTATTCGTTCACCGTGACCACGATCTCGGCTATTGCCTCGGTGAAAGCGAATTATTGGAGAGAGCACGGCCTGACGAGAGACGTTCGGCGCGGTTTTATTCGTTCACCGTGACCACGATCTTGGCTATTGCCTCGGTGGAAAGCGAATTATTGGAGAGAGCACGGCCTGACGAGAGACGTTCGGCGCGGTTTTATTCGTTCACAGTGACCACGATCTCGGCTATTGCCTCGGTGAAAGCGAATTATTGGAGAGAGCACGGCCTGACGAGAGACGTTCGGCGCGGTTTTATTCGTTCACCGTGACCACGATCTCGGCTATTGCCTCGGTGAAAGCGAATTATTGGAGAGAGCACTGCCTGACGAGAGACGTTCTGCGCGGTTTTTATTCGTTCACCGTGACCACGATCTCGGCTATTGCCTCGGTGAAAGCGAATTATTGGAGAGAGCACGGCCTGACGAGAGACGTTCGGCGCCGTTTTATTCGTTCACCGTGACCACGATCTCGGCTATTGCCTCCGTGAAAGCGAATTATTGGAGAGAGCACGGCCTGACGAGAGACGTTCGGCGCGGTTTTATTCGTTCACCGTGACCACGATCTCGGCTATTGCCTCGGTGAAAGCGAATTATTGGAGAGAGCACGGCCTGACGAGAGACGTTTGGCGCGGTTTTATTCGTTCACCGTGACCACGATCTCGGCTATTGCCTCGGGTGAAACGAATTATTGGAGAGAGCACGGCCTGACGAGAGACGTTCGGCGCGGTTTTATTCGTTCACCGTGACCACGATCTCGGCTATTGCCTCGGTGAAAGCGAATTATTGGAGAGAGCACGGCCTGACGAGAGACGTTCGGCGCGGTTTTATTCGTTCACCGTGACCACGATCTCGGCTATTGCCTCGGTTGGAAAGCGAATTATTGGAGAGAGCACGGCCTGACGAGAGACGTTTGGCGCCGTTTTATTCGTTCACCGTGACAACGATCTCGGCTATTGCCTCGGTGAAAGCGAATTATTGGAGAGAGCACGGCCTGACGAGAGACGTTTGGCGCGGTTTTTATTCGTTCACCGTGACCACGATCTCGGCTATTGCCTCGGTGAAAGCGAATTATTGGAGAGAGCACGGCCTGACGAGAGACGTTCGGCGCCGTTTTATTCGTTCACCGTGACCACGATCTCGGCTATTGCCTCGGTGAAAGCGAATTATTGGAGAGAGCACGGCCTGACGAGAGACGTTCGGCGCCGTTTTATTCGTTCACCGTGACCACGATCTCGGCTATTGCCTCGGTGAAAGCGAATTATTGGAGAGAGCACGGCCTGACGAGAGACGTCCGGCGCGGTTTTATTCGTTCACCGTGACAACGATCTCGGCTATTGCCTCGGTGAAAGCGAATTATTGGAGAGAGCACGGCCTGACGAGAGACGTTCGGCGCGGTTTTATTCGTTCACCGTGAGCACGATCTCGGCTATTGCCTCGGTGGAAAGCGAATTATTGGAGAGAGCACGGCCTGACGAGAGACGTTTGGCGCGGTTTTATTCGTTCACCGTGACCACGATCTCGGCTATTGCCTCGGTGGAAAGCGAATTATTGGAGAAAGCACGGCCTGACGAGAGACGTTCGGCGCGGTTTTATTCGTTCACCGTGACAACGATCTCGGCTATTGCCTCGGTGAAAGCGAATTATTGGAGAGAGCACGGCCTGACGAGAGACGTTCGGCGCGGTTTTATTCGTTCACCGTGACCACGATCTCGGCTATTGCCTCGGGTGAAAGCGAATTATTGGAGAGAGCACGGCCTGACGAGAGACGTTTCGCGCGGTTTTATTCGTTCACCGTGAGCACGATCTCGGCTATTGCCTCGGTGAAAGCGAATTATTGGAGAGAGCACGGCCTGACGAGAGACGTTCGGCGCGGTTTTATTCGTTCACCGTGACCACGATCTCGGCTATTGCCTCGGTGAAAGCGAATTATTGGAGAGAGCACGGCCTGACGAGAGACGTTCGGCGCGGTTTTATTCGTTCACCGTGACCACGATCTCGGCAATTGCCTCGGTGAAAGCGAATTATTGGAGAGAGCACGGCCTGACGAGAGACGTTCGGCGCGGTTTTATTCGTTCACCGTGACCACGATCTCGGCTATTGCCTCGGTGAAAGCGAATTATAGGAGAGAGCACGGCCTGGACGAGAGACGTTCGGCGCGGTTTTATTCGTTCACCGTGACCACGATCTCGGCTATTGCCTCGGTGAAAGCGAATTATTGGAGAGAGCACGGCCTGACGAGAGACGTTCGGCGCGGTTTTATTCGTTCACCGTGACCACGATCTCGGCTATTGCCTCGGTGAAAGCGAATTATTGGAGAGAGCACGGCCTGACGAGAGACGTTCGGCGCGGTTTTTATTCGTTCACCGTGACCACGATCTCGGCTATTGCCTCGGTGAAAGCGAATTATTGGAGAGAGCACGGCCTGACGAGAGACGTTCGGCGTGGTTTTATTCGTTCACCGTGACCACGATCTCGGCTATTGCCTCGGTGAAAGCGAATTATTGGAGAGAGCACGGCCTGACGAGAGGCGTTCAGCGCGGTTTTATTCGTTCACCGTGACCACGATCTCGGCTATTGCCTCGGTGAAAGCGAATTATTGGAGAGAGCACGGCCTGACGACAGACGTTTGGCGCGGTTTTATTCGTTCACCGTGACCACGATCTCGGCTATTGCCTCGGTGAAAGCGAATTATTGGAGAGAGCACGGCCTGACGAGAGACGTTTGGCGCGGTTTTTATTCGTTCACCGTGACCACGATCTCGGCTATTGCCTCGGTGAAAGCGAATTATTGGAGAGAGCACGGCCTGACGAGAGACGTTTGGCGCGGTTTTATTCGTTCACCGTGACCACGATCTCGGCTATTGCCTCGGTGAAAGCGAATTATTGGAGAGAGCACGGCCTGACGAGAGACGTTTGGCGCGGTTTTATTCGTTCACCGTGACCACGATCTCGGCTATTGCCTCGGTGAAAGCGAATTATTGGAGAGAGCACGGCCTGACGAGAGACGTTTGGCGCGGTTTTATTCGTTCACCGTGACCACAATCTCGGCTATTGCCTCGGTGAAAGCGAATTATTGGAGAGAGCACGGCCTGGCGAGAGACGTTTGGCGCGGTTTTATTCGTTCACCGTGACCACGATCTCGGCTATTGCCTCGGTGGAAAGCGAATTATTGGAGGAGAGCACGGCCTGACGAGAGACGTTTGGCGCGGTTTTATTCGTTCACCGTGACCACGATCTCGGCTATTGCCTCCGTGAAAGCGAATTATTGGAGAGAGCACGGCCTGACGAGAGACGTTTGGCGCGGTTTTATTCGTTCACCGTGACCACGATCTCGGCTATTGCCTTGGTGAAAGCGAATTATTGGAGAGAGCACGGCCTGACGAGAGACGTTTGGCGCGGTTTTATTCGTTCACCGTGACCACGATCTCGGCTATTGCCTCGGTGAAAGCGAATTATTGGAGAGAGCACGGCCTGACGAGAGACGTTTGGCGCGGTTTTATTCGTTCACCGTGACCACGATCTCGGCTATTGCCTCGGTGAAAGCGAATTATTGGAGAGAGCACGGCCTGACGAGAGACGTTCGGCGCGGTTTTATTCGTTCACCGTGACCACGATCTCGGCTATTGCCTCGGTGAAAGCGAATTATTGGAGAGAGCACGGCCTGACGAGAGACGTTTGGCGCGGTTTTATTCGTTCACCGTGACCACGATCTCGGCTATTGCCTTGGTGAAAGCGAATTATTGGAGAGAGCACGGCCTGACGAGAGACGTTTGGCGCGGTTTTTATTCGTTCACCGTGACCACGATCTCGGCTATTGCCTCGGTGAAAGCGAATTATTGGAGAGAGCACGGCCTGACGAGAGACGTTTGGCGCGGTTTTATTCGTTCACCGTGACCACGATCTCGGCTATTGCCTCGGTGAAAGTGAATTATTGGAGAGAGCACGGCCTGACGAGAGACGTTCGGCGCGGTTTTATTCGTTCACCGTGACCACGATCTCGGCTATTGCCTCGGTGAAAGCGAATTATTGGAGAGAGCACGGCCTGACGAGAGACGTTTGGCGCGGTTTTATTGGTTCACCGTGACCACGATCTCGGCTATTGCCTCGGTGAAAGCGAATTATTGGAGAGAGCACGGCCTGACGAGAGACGTTTGGCGCGGTTTTATTCGTTCACCGCGACCACGATCTCGGCTATTGCCTCGGTGAAAGCGAATTATTGGAGAGAGCACGGCCTGACGAGAGACGTTTGGCGCGGTTTTATTTGTTCACCGTGACCACGATCTCGGCTATTGCCTCGGTGAAAGCGAATTATTGGAGAGAGCACGGCCTGACGAGAGACGTTTGGCGCGGTTTTATTCGTTCACCGTGACCACGATCTCGGCTATTGCCTCGGTGAAAGCGAATTATTGGACAGAGCACGGCCTGACGAGAGACGTTTGGCGCGGTTTTATTCGTTCACCGTGACCACGATCTCGGCTATTGCCTCGGTGAAAGCGAATTATTGGATAGAGAACGGCCTGACGAGAGACGTTCGGCGCGGTTTTATTCGTTCACCGTGACCACGATCTCGGCTATTGCCTCGGTGAAAGCGAATAATTGGAGAGAGCACGGCCTGACGAGAGACGTTCGGCGCGGTTTTATTCGTTCACCGTGACCACGATCTCGGCTATTGCCTCGGTGAAAGCGAATTATTGGAGAGAGCACGGCCTGACGAGAGACGTTCGGCGCGGTTTTATTCGTTCACCGTGACCACGATCTCGGCTATTGCCTCGGTGAAAGCGAATTATTGGAGAGAGCACGGCCTGACGAGAGACGTTCGGCGCGGTTTTATTCGTTCACCGTGACCACGATCTCGGCTATTGCCTCGGTGAAAGCGAATTATTGGAGAGAGCACGGCCTGACGAGAGACGTTCGGCGCGGTTTTATTCGTTCACCGTGACCACGATCTCGGCTATTGCCTCGGTGAAAGCGAATTATTGGAGAGAGCACGGCCTGACGAGAGACGTTCGGCGCGGTTTTATTCGTTCACCGTGACCACGATCTCGGCTATTGCCTCGGTGAGAGCGAATTATTGGAGAGAGCACGGCCTGACGAGAGACGTTTGGCGCGGTTTTATTCGTTCACCGTGACCACGATCTCGGCTATTGCCTCGGTGAAAGCGAATTATTGGAGAGAGCACGGCCTGACGAGAGACGTTTGGCGCGGTTTTATTCGTTCACCGTGACCACGATCTCGGCTATTGCCTCGGTGAAAGCGAATTATTGGAGAGAGCACGGCCTGACGAGAGACGTTCGGCGCGGTTTTATTCGTTCACCGTGACCACGATCTCGGCTATTGCCTCGGTGAAAGCGAATTATTGGAGAGAGCACGGCCTGACGAGAGACGTTCGGCGCGGTTTTATTCGTTCACCGTGACCACGATCTCGGCTATTGCCTCGGTGAAAGCGAATTATTGGAGAGAGCATGGCCTGACGAGAGACGTTTGGCGCGGTTTTATTCGTTCACCGTGACCACGATCTCGGCTATTGCCTCGGTGAAAGCGAATTATTGGAGAGAGCACGGCCTGACGAGAGACGTTTCTTCGCGGTTTTATTCGTTCACCGTGACCACGATCTCGGCTATTGCCTCGGTGAAAGCGAATTATTGGAGAGAGCACGGCCTGACGAGAGACGTTTGGCGCGGTTTTATTCGTTCACCGTGACCACGATCTCGGCTATTGCCTCGGTGAAAGCGAATTATTGGAGAGAGCACGGCCTGACGAGAGACGTTCGGCGCGGTTTTATTCGTTCACCGTGACCACGATCTCGGCTATTGCCTCGGTGAAAGCGAATTATTGGAGAGAGCACGGCCTGACGAGAGACGTTTGGCGCGGTTTTATTCGTTCACCGTGACCACGATCTCGGCTATTGCCTCGGTGAAAGCGAATTATAGGAGAGAGCACGGCCTGACGAGAGACGTTTGGCGCGGTTTTATTCGTTCACCGCGACCACGATCTCGGCTATTGCCTCGGTGAAAGCGAATTATTGGAGAGAGCACGGCCTGACGAGAGACGTTTGGCGCGGTTTTATTCGTTCACCGTGACCACGATCTCGGCTATTGCCTCGGTGAAAGCGAATTATTGGAGAGAGCACGGCCTGACGAGAGACGTTTGGCGCGGTTTTATTCGTTCACCGTGACCACGATCTCGGCTATTGCCTCGGTGAAAGCGAATTATTGGAGAGAGCACGGCCTAACGAGAGACGTTTGGCGCGGTTTTATTCGTTCACCGTGACCACGATCTTGGCTATTGCCTCGGTGAAAGCGAATTATTGGAGAGAGCACGGCCTGACGAGAGACGTTCGGCGCGGTTTTATTCGTTCACCGTGACCACGATCTCGGCTATTGCCTCGGTGAAAGCGAATTATTGGAGAGAGCACGGCCTGACGAGAGACGTTCGGCGCGGTTTTATTCGTTCACCGTGACCACGATCTCGGCTATTGCCTCGGTGAAAGCGAATTATTGGAGAGAGCACGGCCTGACGAGAGACGTTTGGCGCGGTTTTATTCGTTCACCGTGACCACGATCTCGGCTATTGCCTCGGTGAAAGCGAATTATTGGAGAGAGCACGGCCTGACGAGAGACGTTTGGCGCGGTTTTATTCCTTCACCGTGACCACGATCTCGGCTATTGCCTCGGTGAAAGCGAATTATTGGAGAGAGCACGGCCTGACGAGAGACGTTTGGCGCGGTTTTATTCGTTCACCGTGACCACGATCTCGGCTATTGCCTCGGTGAAAGCGAATTATTGGAGAGAGCACGGCCTGACGACAGACGTTCGGCGCGGTTTTATTCGTTCACCGTGACCACGATCTCGGCTATTGCCTCGGTGAAAGCGAATTATTGGAGAGAGCACGGCCTGACGAGAGACGTTTGGCGCGGTTTTATTCGTTCACCGTGACCACGATCTCGGCTATTGCCTCGGTGAAAGCGAATTATTGGAGAGAGCACGGCCTGACGAGAGACGTTCGGCGCGGTTTTATTCGTTCACCGTGACCACGATCTCGGCTATTGCCTCGGTGAAAGCGAATTATTGGAGAGAGCACGGCCTGACGAGAGACGTTTGGCGCGGTTTTATTCGTTCACCGTGACCACGATCTCGGCTATTGCCTCGGTGAAAGCGAATTATTGGAGAGAGCACGGCCTGACGAGAGACGTTCGGCGCGGTTTTATTCGTTCACCGTGACCACGATCTCGGCTATTGCCTCGGTGAAAGCGAATTATTGGAGAGAGCACGGCCTGACGAGAGACGTTCGGCGCGGTTTTATTCGTTCACCGTGACCACGATCTCGGCTATTGCCTCGGTGAAAGCGAATTATTGGAGAGAGCACGGCCTGACGAGAGACGTTCGGCGCGGTTTTATTCGTTCACCGTGACCACGATCTCGGCTATTGCCTCGGTGAAAGCGAATTATTGGAGAGAGCACGGCCTGACGAGAGACGTTTGGCGCGGTTTTATTCGTTCACCGTGACCACGATCTCGGCTATTGCCTCGGTGAAAGCGAATTATTGGAGAGAGCACGGCCTGACGAGAGACGTTTGGCGCGGTTTTATTCGTTCACCGTGACCACGATCTCGGCTATTGCCTCGGTGAAAGCGAATTATTGGAGAGAGCACGGCCTGACGAGAGACGTTTGGCGCGGTTATATTCGTTCACCGTGACCACGATCTCGGCTATTGCCTCGGTGAAAGCGAATTATTGGAGAGAGCACGGCCTGACGAGAGACGTTCGGCGCGGTTTTATTCGTTCACCGTGACCACGATCTCGGCTATTGCCTCGGTGAAGGCGAATTATTGGAGAGAGCACGGCCTGACGAGAGACGTTCGGCGCGGTTTTATTCGTTCACCGTGACCACGATCTCGGCTATTGCCTCGGTGAAAGCGAATTATTGGAGAGAGCACGGCCTGACGAGAGACGTTCGGCGCGGTTTTATTCGTTCACCGTGACCACGATCTCGGCTATTGCCTCGGTGAAAGCGAATTATTGGAGAGAGCACGGCCTGACGAGAGACGTTTGGCGCGGTTTTATTCGTTCACCGTGACCACGATCTCGGCTATTGCCTCGGTGAAAGCGAATTATTGGAGAGAGCACGGCCTGACGAGAGACGTTTGGCGCGGTTTTATTCGTTCACCGTGACCACGATCTCGGCTATTGCCTCGGTGAAAGCGAATTATTGGAGAGAGCACGGCCTGACGAGAGACGTTTGGCGCGGTTTTATTCGTTCACCGTGACCACGATCTCGGCTATTGCCTCGGCGAAAGCGAATTATTGGAGAGAGCACGGCCTGACGAGAGACGTTCGGCGCGGTTTTATTCGTTCACCGTGACCACGATCTCGGCTATTGCCTCGGTGAAAGCGAATTATTGGAGAGAGCACGGCCTGACGAGAGACGTTCGGCGCGGTTTTATTCGTTCACCGTGACCACGATCTCGGCTATTGCCTCGGTGAAAGCGAATTATTGGAGAGAGCACGGCCTGACGAGAGACGTTTGGCGCGGTTTTATTTGTTCACCGTGACCACGATCTCGGCTATTGCCTCGGTGAAAGCGAATTATTGGAGAGAGCACGGCCTGACGAGAGACGTTTGGCGCCGTTTTATTCGTTCACCGTGACCACGATCTCGGCTATTGCCTCGGTGAAAGCGAATTATTGGAGAGAGCACGGCCTGACGAGAGACGTTCGGCGCGGTTTTATTCGTTCACCGTGACCACGATCTCGGCTATTGCCTCGGTGAAAGCGAATTATTGGAGAGAGCACGGCCTGACGAGAGACGTTTGGCGCGGTTTTATTCGTTCACCGTGACCACGATCTCGGCTATTGCCTCGGTGAAAGCGAATTATTGGAGAGAGCACGGCCTGACGAGAGACGTTTGGCGCCGTTTTATTCGTTCACCGTGACCACGATCTCGGCTATTGCCTCGGTGAAAGCGAATTATTGGAGAGAGCACGGCCTGACGAGAGACGTTTGGCGCGGTTTTATTCGTTCACCGTGACCACGATCTCGGCTATTGCCTCGGTGAAAGCGAATTATTGGAGAGAGCACGGCCTGACGAGAGACGTTCGGCGCGCTTTTATTCGTTCACCGTGACCACGATCTCGGCTATTGCCTCGGTGAAAGCGAATTATTGGAGAGAGCACGGCCTGACGAGAGACGTTCGGCGCGGTTTTATTCGTTCACCGTGACCACGATCTCGGCTATTGCCTCGGTGAAAGCGAATTATTGGAGAGAGCACGGCCTGACGAGAGAGGTTTGGCGCGGTTTTATTCGTTCACCGTGACCACGATCTCGGCTATTGCCTCGGTGAAAGCGAATTATTGGAGAGAGCACGGCCTGATGAGAGACGTTTGGCGCCGTTTTATTCGTTCACCGTGACCACGATCTCGGCTATTGCCTCGGTGAAAGCGAATTATTGGAGAGAGCACGGCCTGACGAGAGACGTTCGGCGCGGTTTTATTCGTTCACCGTGACCACGATCTCGGCTATTGCCTCGGTGAAAGCGAATTATTGGAGAGAGCACGGCCTGACGAGAGACGTTTGGCGCGGTTTTATTCATTCACCGTGACCACGATCTCGCCTATTGCCTCGGTGAAAGCGAATTATTGGAGAGGGCACGGCCTGACGAGAGACGTTCGGTGCGGGTTTATTCGTTCACCGTGACCACGATCTCGGCTATTGCCTCGGTGAAAGCGAATTATTGGAGAGAGCACGGCCTGACGAGAGACGTTCGGCGCCGTTTTATTCGTTCACCGTGACCACGATCTCGGCTGTTGCCTCGGTGAAAGCGAATTATTGGAGAGAGCACGGCCTGACGAGAGACGTTCGGCGCCGTTTTATTCGTTCACCGTGACCACGATCTCGGCTATTGCCTCGGTGAAAGCGAATTATTGGAGAGAGCACGGCCTGACGAGAGACGTTTGGCGCGGTTTTATTCGTTCACCGTGACCACGATCTCGGCTATTGCCTCGGTGAAAGCGAATTATTGGAGAGAGCACGGCCTGACGAGAGACGTTTGGCGCCGTTTTATTCGTTCACCGTGACCACGATCTCGGCTATTGCCTCGGTGAAAGCGAATTATTGGAGAGAGCACGGCCTGACGAGAGACGTTCGGCGCGGTCTTATTCGTTCACCGTGACCACGATCTCGGCTATTGCCTCGGTGAAAGCGAATTATTGGAGAGAGCACGGCCTGACGAGAGACGTTTGGCGCCGTTTTATTCGTTCACCGTGACCACGATCTCGGCTATTGCCTCTTTAAAGCGAATTATTGGAGAGAGCACGGCCTGACGAGAGACCCCTATCGAAAAGACCATCAGGAAAATCCTGATGGTCTGATGGTCTGATGGAGTCGTATTTTGGGACGGCTAATGGTCTGATGGTTTGATGGTTTGATGGTCTGATGGTCTGATGGTTTGATGGTTTGATGGTTTGATGGTTTGATGGTTTGATGGTTTGATGGTTTGATGGTGTGATGGTTTGATGGTTTGATGGTTTGATGGTTTGATGGTGTGATGGTTTGATGGTCTGATGGTCTGATGGTCGAATAACCTGTCGTATTTTGGGACGTCCATTTTTAATAATTGGATTATGGTGGTTTGATGGCTAATTTGAAACATTGAAGTTCGAGTTGGCCACCACTTAAACAAATGGTTGAGTGCAAAGCACGACAATATGTGAATGCATAATGTGGAAATTTAATTACGCCATGTTTGGAGCGTGACGAAATGCATGTCCCACTTAGAATTGAATTATATTGTCCACTGCACACTAGTAATCACCAGCCTGATGTATGAGTACGGCAAATGCAGCTACTAATAAGAATAAAGTCAAACAAGCTGCGTTGCTTTGATATGTTTATTATGAAATTATGACATTATACATTGCTTTGCTGGGAGCATATGGTACAGAAAAACCACAACATTTGAGGAAGTAACATCGTGACTAATATGAGTTGAAATGCCATGACGCGTGGCATGGGGTACTATCAGCACCACCTGTCAGATTTTTCAGCGAACCTCAGTGTTTGCTGAGGTTTAGGCAGATTGCTGATTGCACTCATTGCACCACTATGAGCTAGATTTTGACACGGAACGGCATAGTGGTGCAATGAGCGCAAGCGATTTGTCTCCACCTCAGCGCATGCTGAGGTTTACTGAACAATCCGAGAGACAACTCTCATAGTATCGTGCGCCACGCGTAGTGGCATTTCAGCTCGTATTGGCTGCAATAATACATTTGTTCCATTTCAACAGTATTTCCAATATATAACTTAAGCTAAATTAATATAAAAAAACGGTGAAAAGGCTGCATCGAGTGCAAGCGATGGCAGACCTGCAGCAGCATGAGCAGTCCGTGGCGGGACCATACGTTGGGGCAGGACAGGGCAAAGGGATGAGCCTGGACATATCAAGGGCAATTTAGTGACCAATGAGACCAAACACAGGAAGATTATTGACATACGTCAACAAAAGAGTGGGCCGAGAGACGACAGAGGGACAGTAAGAGTGACATGCTTCATTGTAATTGTGTTACCATGCAACGTTTTGGGGATTAATTGAGCACAGCCTGACGGAGTAGCAATAGCAATCAAGCAACCCACAGCCTTTTCAAGTGGTCAGCTGATCAACACACTACTTTAAAGTTGTTTGCATAAATATTTAGAGATATATTAACCTCTAAATAATTTATCTATACCATAATTTAAAATAATTGCTTGTAAACTTGAGACCCAAAATAGTATGTTACTTAATTAAGAAAGTTATACTATACAAGCACATACCTTTTTAGCGATTTCTCCTCAGATCCGACAGCTTTTCGGACAGGTACCGGCGCATCTTCTGGTGCCGGGCTGCCCTTTCAGCCTGGCGGTACCCCCTCTCCCTTAGGTATAGCCAAAAGCAGCCTGGAATATGGAAAATCCAGGGTAATAATTCTTTGCAGTGCTCAGACCTAAAGGAATTTTGAACCAAAATTTGGACTTCAGAATACAGAGCAGGAGCTGTAGGCGGGACGCTACAATCCCTACAACACTACTAGTAAGGCAACATTTCGAATGGATGGCCGTATTTTTAGAAAAAGAGGTTGAGATTGAATGAGGCCGACGAGGCACGTGATGTGAAGATATCTCGTTTCCTCCTTTCTTCGCTTTGCCCCCTCAAAGCGGCGAGGCGGAGAAGACGCGAGGCCATTCCCTCTCTTTCTTGGAAAAACAAGACGTAAACATATCTGTCAAATGCGCCTCTTTTTTTTTTTAAATACGGTCATCCATTCGAGATATCTCTGTCTGAGTGATGTTTTGGTGTTCGTAGCATCCTGTTGCACGCTTTTGCCGCCGTGTTTTGCGGAATCCAGATTTTTGTTCAGCATCCCTTTAAAACATTGTAGAACACCATACACACAGGCTGGAGGGTCATAGTTTAAGAAGACCAAGTGTAAATTAGTCTCAATGGAAGCAGTTAACTGGCAGCTGGCACCTTAGAATTTAGACAGTTCAGAGATTACCATAAAAGCAAAAGTACCGCAGCATCCTGATGCATGTTCCACTCCCACCCTGGCTTTCGTTAGATTCTTTTAAGCACAAAACAGGTAACCCATGTCTATAAATCTCACTGCTAGGCCAGTGACTTTGTAAGAAACAGGAGCTGCAACTGGAGATAAGTAGACAATGAACACTGAAAACTGCTTACATTTGGTCCTCATCTCTCGCTGTGGTAACAGCTTAGACAGGCCACAGAATTTAAAAATAGAATTATGAACAGCAGAAACAACCAGTGCAGTTCTATATAAAAACAATCTTTCACATTCCTTAAAAGATCGTCCATTCATGGCCTGGCTACAATATTTATAACCCTTTTTGGTAGCACTCTATGAGGTAGTCTACCTTATATGTTCACCTAACTTTAAATTTTAAGTTAGGTTACCCTCAGGATATTATAGCTGCTTGTTTTTGCTTAACCTTCTAAAAGACTCCAAATCATTATTTCTTTACTTAACCAATATAACAATCTGAGATCTCCATAACAAAGCAATCCTTAGGTTCGGAGTCACTTGAACAAAAAAGAGAAACTGATGGTTTAAATGAGTTCAGAACATTTACCCCCTACAGTTGGCATACATCATAAAAAGTGCATTTCACACCACGAATATACATGTCAGCAAGTCGATTATGACCATAAGAAAATTAAATGCAAATGCTAAGAGGAACAGTTTATGTTGCTTTTCTTCCCTGAAACTAATAGCCAATATAAGTGAATACCTTTCGTAGCGTAGGCTATTAAAAACAAGGGAATGTTTGTTCCTGCATTTTTGCACATTTCTCTTTTAGTTCAACATGCTGCTTTGAATTTTAATCTGATGCATGTGTCCCCACTAAGAAAAATAAGTAGATAAAGCAAAACAAACAAGTTTTCATAATGCCGAAGTTAAATTCCTCTAGGAATTAATTGGTGCTTTTCGAAAAAATGTGCTTGCACAAGAAGTTACACAAAGTCCAGAATGTAGCTTAGAGTAAATCTTAAAGGGGCACGGAAACGGAATTCCAGAGCTCATTTGCTAGCTTGGATATGGGCTAAGTTGCAGTATCACCTTGAAAACAACAATCTTTCGTTGAAAGGCACGAGAAAACTAAATTTAAAGCTAGTTAAACAGTCTTTCAATGTGCACCTGGTGGATGCCCCCAAAGCTTCGTTGGGAAGTAATCTAGCAAGGTTAGAGATCTTGTGACATAGTGGTGACATAACAGAAACCGCTACGTAGCTGCACTACACATCGGAGCAGCGCCGCTCTTTGGAGGTAACTCAACTGTTGGAGTAATCTCGCCCTGAACACGATGACCTAGACATGACTTATCTCACACGTGGGCGCTTAGTTGGCTTAGTCCACGTTGGTCCATGCAAAGCCCAAAGGTGTTTCAAATGGCTAGGCTGTAGCATGTTTACACCACCATGCAACCGAACCGCAACTTTGCCGGATAACCCACGACGCATCGCACACTCCGTTGACTTCTCTTCGAGCGCTTGCTCGAGTTTGCGGCTTAGAACGAAAAATAAAACCATCTTTTCAAAATAAAAATGTGCAATTATTATTTACGGTTATTATCTGTTATGTTTGACTTTCATTCTTGGCAGGTCACACGTCCGGGTGTTAGCGGACAACCTACTAGAGTAAAATCTCGGTGATACTAATTGGTATGAATTTCAGAATGAAATGAATTCACAAATTCCCCGGTCAAAGCGCAATGCATACAACGTGAAAATTTTCTGGTATTCCAAATACCTCGACATGCTGCAACCACTGATATGAATGCATGCCCCGCATCTGATAATGGTAAGGAGGCCACAATCGGTGACTGTAAGCTCCCAAGGCTCCGGGCAGCTGATTGCCGGCTGCTGCCAGGGATCAGCCGCACTTTGTTTACTCAAAGACGTGAGCTCAAAATTAAATGCGTTTTACAATCGGACACAAAAACTAAAACTAAACAAAATGCTAAAAGAACTGTGCGAAGTGGCCAGCCCCATCACCATCAACACATGCTTCAAATCAAATCCAATCTGAATCCAAATTCGCTGTTTTGTTTTTGCGATCTTGTGGAATCGTGGTTCAACCTTAAAAAAAAAACCAATTTTACTTTAAGGTTACCTCTAAAAAAAGTGATCGCACTGGCAAAAAGAGAAAACCGAGTGGTGTTGGTCGTGTCTTCGGTGTGGTCCACGGTGACATGCGAGCTTGGTTGGAAAGACAAAGGAACCGAATATCGAGAGTGTTCGATGTAGGGCTTCAATAGCACCCAGTGTGGGCACTTTCGAGTATGTGAGTTTGATAACATGCTTTTTATGAGGTGTATGTTGTTCAGCCGTCATATTTTATCTGCGCAGTAGAATCGGCACCAATTTTTTTAATATTCATGGGTTGAATATAACTGTGTGTTACTATCGGGGGCATGTTAGAATCGTGCAAATTACATACAAGATATTTTCTGCCATAAATAAATCCATGGTAATGCATTCCTTGTGCTTCAAAATATAAATTTCATTTCGCTTTTGTTGATACGAATTTAGCATGAAATATTTTACGCGACCCCGCGAGGATTGTATCAAGATTTTAAACAAAATGCTTGCTTACCTGAGAGAGCCTGCACCTTGTGCGGAGTAAGTGGGGCAAATGCTTTTTCTTGCCCCGCTGCTTTTGCTTTGTTTGAGAGGGTGCCGGTCACTGACTTCTCTAAAAGCACTTCCACTGGCCAAATGGAAGAGGCCGTGATTTTACAAAACATAGAGTCGCTCTCCGCTTTCTGCATCTCCATCCAGGATTCTTGATTGATGTAGACTCCTTGCCCAGCATGGATCTGCAATAAACAAAACCGAGAAATTTTTACACATACCAGTCGAGTTGACACAAAGTAGTCCTGTATTCTCCAAGAAGGTGCATCTAAAAAGCACTAAATAATTACAGGTATAAAATTTAGGCCTTTAAATTTAAAACAGTACTACCTTTAAATTCTCATCCACATGGGCATCTGCAAAGTTGATGAGCCCACAAAGCTTCATGTCACTTGCATCAAACAGGTATGTAACCCCTAGTTGCATCATGTGAGCGTGACAATAAAACATTTGCAGGCCCTGGCTATAACTACAATTAAGAGCCTGGCTACAATAATGTTTTAAAGGCTTATGGTAGCAATCAATTCAATCTACTGTGCGTACACCACCCTGTTCTTTTAATGTACCGCATTAACTCGTGTAAGGGCCGCACTATTTTTTCCCGGTTTGAGGGCAAATTTTCTATGTGCAGCCCCATACACGGATTAAAAAAAATAAAAAAATATCTGTATCCACATTCCGAAATGAACGTACATGAGCACACTCGGCTGCACTGGTCAGAAACGCCTTCACTCCGGAATTCAAACTCAATCGTCAGTCGGATTTAATTAGTTTACATACTGCGCAATACGCATCTTTTTTTTTTTTTTCCCGTACTTGATAGCATGCGCGGCAACTTTTGACTTCAATCCCGTATGACTGTTGAAGTGGTACTTGCCCATAGCTCTCAGATTGCGCGAAAAGGCAGACAAATTGCGACACTTTGACACAAATCGAAAAACAAAAGGAAACCTCCGCAAAGCATACAGTGGTGTTCGAAAACTTAGTGCACGCGCGAGCCGAGCCCGCTAAATCCCCATTCCTCGCGCTTGCCACGGAACCTGACATATCCTTTATCTTTTCTCAACGGCTTGCTGCAACACAAACGCATCCCATTTGTGCCGCCGACCATGATCGAGGTCGACAGCCATTATGCCATACGGTGATACGGATGAGTGGAGAGCAGATATCAGAGATGCGGACACGTGCTGCTATGTGCTCCGGCAGAGGCTAGTGCCACCTAGCGATACAAATTCATAGAAAACGTGGCATTACAGTCGGCACGCCTCAAAAACAAGGGGGTGCGGTGCATACGCAAATAATTTCAGTAATTTTTTTTTTTTTTGCAATGCTTTGTTCTAAATATGGGGGTGCGGCCCTGACACGCGATTATACGGTATACCATACATTGCATGGAACTGCGAAAAAATTTTTATTTTACCATTTCTTCCTCATTTTGGAGGCCGATGGTGTGATCCACGATCTCGTTCTTAGCAAGGCCGTCCACCTCAGCAACTGAAAAACAATTTCACATTAACTAAAGTTATGACAGTGTAAAGCTTTTGAATTTGAACATTAATACAAATGCAAACAGGATCATGTTAGTATTCAGATTTTTCTATACTCTAGGAGCTTGAAGAAACTCTTTGCAAGAGCTTCACTAGTGGAACACGCAGTAAAACATCTAGTAGAACCCCGATAATTCATCTTGGTTGGTTTGAAATTTGTATAATTATATACATATATATGTATAATTTGCAATATTTCCATGGTTCCGTAACTTTTCATGAAAAACGTTCAGCCTTTCCACTCTCGTGAAGAGGGAAGACCAGCGGAGCTGCACTCGATACACTGCTGCAACGCGCACGCGCCCGTTTCCCGATTCTTCTTGTCCGACACGCCGCCGATCGTGGATACGTCTCCGTTGACCCAGAGTCGGTTGCACTAAAGCCTGTCTATCCTGGGAAAAGTGGCGCCATTCATTGTTGCAGAAATGCTCGAGGCATGTGCCGCACCCACTTCTGAGAAATTCATGGCGTTTGAAATCTAACTCAGTGCTGCGCTGTGCCACCATGATCTTCCCAAGGGCTGCACGTGCCTCGTGTATCGATGCACCTTGCGCTACTTTCGAAACATGAAGGAGCTTTAGGTCGCACACGGTGCACGAGACGCCAGACGGGTAATCCACGGACTCCCTCTGGAACATCACCGTCGCGCCCGGCAACTGTTTTGCCGGCGTGGAGTGCAGTCGTCGCCGGGCCTCGCACTTGCGTTTGGCCTCCGTGGCACGATCGTCATCCGTGGTGTTGGCCTGCCCACGCCCTTTACATCGCTGGTTTTGTTCTCGGCGGCGGCTTTCCAGGCAAGCGATGTGCTCTTCTTTGGCAAGGGAATCTGAAGCGCTCGACGTAGTGAAGTCGAGGCGACAGCGGCTTTGCGGTGGTTACGGACCCATTCGCACTGCTGCGTACGTCGCCGCTCTTTCCGCAGCCAGTCTTCTTTCCCCAAAAGGGCACGCGGCTGACCCATCGTAAGTCCAAACCGAAACTGACAAGAGCGTAGGAAACAGTGTGCTAAACAGACGAGGACAAAGAAACACATGTGACGAGCGCTGCGCTCGTTACGTGTGCTTCTTCTTTGTCGTCGTCTGTTTTCGCACTGTTTTCTACGATGAATTCCCACCAACGCGCCGCCCAACAATCCATTCTTCTATGATAGCTGGAAAGGTTGCCGCCATCTACCAGCGACGGCGGCCACCAGACTGGTTGTGTGCTTGCCGCCGTCGCTTATAGATGGCAGTAGCTGTCCAGAGGCGTTTTTGTCGACAAGTGTTTTGTACCGGACACGATCCTCGGGAACCAAGCCCTTAACAGCGCCGCTGTAAAATATAATCCGATAATAAGAGCGCTCGCGCTTGCCTGCCCGGCCGATTTGGTCTTCCAGGTTTACTTTTTAGTTGCTAGGCGGCACAAGTTGGCATCCTTATCCAGCAGCAAAAACGAACATGGCACACGTCTGTTGTTTTGTTTCCTTTTTTTCTAGTCTGTGCACTTTGTTTTTTTAGCTTTGGCACGCTTACCAAAGGCGCCACTGTCATCTCGCGTAGAGTTCCTGATCTGCGTCACTGATCAGGAGGGGTTCTTGTCGTTGCGCCACAGTAGTTTGGGCCGTTTTGAGATGCACACGCTTTATAACCATTCTTAAGAACAAGGCGAGGATGGTGAAGGCATACAACAGGTCTAAAATAGACCTGTTGGTTATCGGTCTATTTCTTCTACCAGTACACCGAGCAAACGGAACCTTGTCTATTGCTCGACTCAGTGGTGCTCTAATTCCAGTGGCAACAGCTCTGCCAAGTCCTTTGGGTTCCCGAATGACGAAAGGTAAAGACGGGCTGCTATACTTTTGATTATACAGTTTCGGATTGCCGAAAACTTGCTGCTGCATGTTTCATTATGGTAGAGTTATTGTAGAAGGTCAGAAGGGACAGGGCATTTATCTTAAAATGAGCGGTGTAGGCAATATCGGTGTTAGAGCACCGCAGCTCGCTAGCATGTGCGTGGAGCAGCTGGCGCTGCAGAAGGAACCTGCGAGAGACCGTGGCGATCGAATCACAGTCGCTAACTACTGCAAAGTTAAATGGGTGATTGCAAGTCTGTGAATACTTGAATAGTAGTTTTGTGTAGATTTTGTTACTTTGTTGTGCCGTGCAGTAAAAATTTTTTTCTGTATAAAAAGCGTGCCTAATAAAAAAAGAACTTGCAAAAGAAGTTTGGACTTGTGCTCAGAATGGCGATGTGCGCACATCTTAAGCCGCGAAACAGCACCGGCTGGGCGCACTCTGCATCCATTGATTGACGATTTAATGAGAAGTGGCTGTCACTGAACATGCACTGCTGCCAAGCCGATCTCAATCGAACGACGCAAAGTCAAGTGCAATCGTTTCGGAAGCGTCAGACATTCGCAAAAAACGCACACTTTTTTTTTTTTTTTCTACAAAAGATTACATTGTTTTGTAGAAGAACAAGATAGGATGCAAATTCGTTTGGAGTTCGGAGGCTGCTTCGAACTCCGAACGAACTTGCATCCTTTTGTCGCCGAGGGTGAAAGAGAGGTAGAGGAGGCACAACACTTCTCACACCCTCCCCCATAACCAAGCGGTTGCCATGACGACAGCACGCGTATTGTTTTGTCTTTTTCTTATTCCTTTTGGAGAAACCCAACGCCCGTTAGGGGAGATTTGGCGCTGCCGTCTGCAATTGGAGTCCCAATGGGAGGTACAGGAAGATTCCGCCGGTTGACTAAAGAATGGGTTCTGTTAGTACGATAAACATCCGAGTACCCAAAGGTCGGGCCATAAATAACTTACGTGGTGGGCAGTCGGGCCCTCCAGCATCTCCCGCAGGTAGTCCTGCAACTGATCAAAAAGGTCGGGTCAGAGAAAGGTGTTTCCAGCAGCCCTGGCTAGTAACTTCATATAAAGTCATGAATTTTGGCACTAGAAAGGACCATATACAACAATTCTACAAGCCATCCGGTGTGCCCCCTAGCAGCATTACTCATGCGCATCGGGGTGTAGGCAGAAAGCGCGGCATTCCACATCAACAAATCATGAGGATATATTGTCGCAGGCGCCAGTTTGGGTCCTCATGCTATTTTTAGGCGATTTAGTTTTCTTTGTCTTCCTTGTAACGCCCGACTGTTCTAGTGGCCTTTGTGAAATGGAGAAGGCTCGGTAAACCGTAAAGCGTTGCGTGAATGGTGAAACAGAGCAACCCCAAGGAAGAATAAACGCTATGAACTCAGCATGACATTATGCTGAGTGTTGGCATTCGGAAGCTGCTTTCCACACTCGCATTTTCTGCACAATCGGCTCTCTTTCTGCGTCAGGTGGACCAGTTAGTTGCGACTCGTTTTGGTCGCTGCTAGCCATATCTGGCATAAGCACATGGTCACATTTCAAATCGTGACATGAAACAATATGCAAAAAATAAAAAAGTTTATGTTCGTAACTTTCTGCCAATCTGTGTCGTAGAAAACAACTTTGGCCGTGTGACTGCAATTACCTAAAGACTGGCTTTACAAATAAACACTACGATCGCAAAGCTTGTCTTAGTGATAAATGGTCTCAAGCAGTAAGCAACCTTGATTCTTACTAAATCATTCATACTAAAGCTGCAGTACCAAGCACAAAGATATTGTCAGTCTTTATGTCAAAATGTGCTTAATTTTGTCGTCACTATGCAGATAACCATCACTGCATGAACTTTTCATGAACACTGTGATGCATATTCATAGTGATTTCGTCACCATATAAAGCTGATTCAACACGATTCACTTTGCCACTTGTCCAAAAGTTTGACTAATTATCTAAAAATTTACAAGTCTGTAGCAAGCTCCCGCCAGATGCACCCAAACCCAAGTAATGCGTGCGTCAGGCAAGATCGCCAACAGCAAGATCACATGCGTCACTCACAGAGCTGAGAACAACTCATTTTTAGAAACACAAGGCACAATCCTGATAAAATAATAGCTGCTAAATGTTTCTTACCTCCACTGGCCACAGCTGCCACTGGGGCTGGGCTAGGTGGGGCTGGGACTGGCCTAGGTGGAGCTGAAAATAATCCAGTTGTTAATAAAACTTGCAGTACAATGCTGGTGATTAGTGCTACTAAATGTTTCTTACCTCCATTGGCCGCAGCTGCTACTAGGGCTGACCTAAGTGGGGCTGAAAATAATCCAGTTGTTCATAAAACTCACAGCACAATGCTGGTGATAAGCGCTACTAAATGTTTCTTACCATCTTTGGCCGCGTCTGCCACTGGGACTGGCCTAGGTGGAGCTGGGACTCGCCTAGGTGAGGCTGAAAATAATCCAGTTGTTCATAAAGCTCAGTACAATGCTGGTGACAAGCACTACTAAATGTTTCTTACCTCCAATGGGCACGGAGATCCCCGCTTGAACAGCCGCTGTTACAGCGACCCCTGGCACTTGTTCAGGAAGGGCTAAGAATAATCCAACATCCAATATCATGCCTAGCACACTAGAAATATGTATCAGTTCCATCTAATGACCTCTTTCATGGATCAAACTTCCCGCTTAAAAGGCTCAATATAATGCTATGCCGAAACAGTTTCACCCATCTGCAATAAATGCACTCTGTTTCTGGGACCAAATAATGTCACCTGAATCAATTGTAAAAGAGGTCTGTCCCACATACAATAAACCAGCAGTGGATGGCAAATTAAGGGAAGTCAGCCATTAGGCTGACTTCCCTTAATTATAACGGCTACCTGGGCATGAACTGTACATCTGCAAACAATACAAATGACGACACTAGGTACATGTTTCTTCAACAACAGCCATCCTCACAATTGTTGTAACCTTTCGGTATGTCAACAATACCCCTGGCACACAGGGAAATCAATGTCATTTTCAGCGAATGTCATTATTCTTGCAGACCGTGCTGCACATACATGTTTAACGTCATTAGACTCCATGATGATGATTGAACACCAGTCATTGTAGCAAACTATTACATTATTATATTTTAGAAAAAAAGCACTGCCTGTAGCAGGGTTCTTAAACATTTAGCAGGGTTCTCTAACCTTTTGGTCCCACGGAACCCCAGGAAACCAAAAAAAACTGCCTCAAATTTTTGCCGTCCAAGAAGCAACAGAAGCACAATCGTAGGCAATTTCGCTTGCTTCTCATATATTGCCACCATATCATTCGCAATGTTAGTACAAAGTGAGATGAAGGCGCTTTGCATGATCCTGCCGCGCAGACCACGGCGTGGGGGACGGAGGGGCAGGAAGGTCAAATTTAGGTGTTTGCGAAACCCATGAGACTAGCTCTCGGAACCCAGTTTGAGAACCCCTGGTCTATAGCTTGGAACTGTCTCCTAGATTATTTAAACACAATAATAAGCAGATCTTACGCTGGATGGTATTACTTTGTTATATTATTAGCATTATTGTAGGTTCCGGATTGGACACCAACGCAGCAATTCGAAGCCGAAGCTACATTGCGATGTAGCAACATAGCCCCTGTGGTGCCACGGCTGTTATTAGAGCGTGAACCTGGTGATTTTGCATGTGCTTGACTTCTGGCAACCGTACTAATGTGTCTACGTGCGAAAGATCGCACAGAACTGCAGAGACACAAATTAAAAGTGGGAGCTGCAAAACATGTTGCAAAACGTTCAGCACTGTTTGCTCGCGTGCTCATTTGCGGTGGCTCAAGTCTTACAAGTGTTCTTCCCCTGCTCTTACGAGGGCAAACGTCTCAGCTGCAGACCAGTGGGCTTTCTGATTTGGTTTTTCTGCCTCAGAAGCAGCTCGCATTGAAGCGGGGAGATCCATAGCCAAAACGTGATCAAAACGCCGAAACCGCCGTTGTCGACTTAAAACTAACATGGCCGACCATCAGGCGCCAAATTTGGTGGATGAGAACACGAGTAATTATTTTACATTCTGCACTCTACTGTCTTTTAGTTAAAAAAAGAAAAAAAAATGCATATCTACTAACATATGTCTGAATAACTCGTAATTTGTACCTTTTACAGCGGAGCTGTTATAGGGCTAGTTTCCCCAGGATCGTGTCCACCGCAAAAGAAATGTTAACACAAAACTCTGGTTGCCGCCGTCACTCATAGATGGCGTAGCTGTCCAGAGTGTTGTGTTTGTCGGTTGTCTGCTTGCCGCCGTCACTCATAGTTGATGCAACCTTTCGAGCCTTTCCACTCTGGCTTGCTGACTTGTGGCCGGCCAATACTTCATTCCCACCATAGTACAACTCCGCTGGTCTTCCTTCTTCACCAAAGTGGAAAGGCTAAAAGCTTTTGTTATTATTATCTCAGATTACTGCGCCCTACAGTGTCTCTGCTGTCGAGATAACACAGTTTGCATGAAAGTGACTGCGAATGAGTTCGGCATAACTCAATCAGTAGTGAATGCCATTTCCAGTAAATGTCATTAAATACTGCCGTATGGCAGCAAACGAAAGACACTTCAGGCCGAATGTCATTTGCTGGTAATGACATTATTTTTCCCGTGTGACAGCGGTATAACTCAAACACTGAATAAACCTAGAGTCCCAGACATTGTTTAGACCTGATTGTCCATAAATTTCGAGAATTACCAAATAAGCATGATATGAAGTTTGGCATCGAGAAGGACAGCATACACAAACTTTACAAACCATTCGGTATTGTTGCAATAGTATACACAGCTGTACCACACAGGAGCTTGTGCCATATAGCAGATGGCTGCATACGTAGTCGACACTCATGCATTTTGCTACCACCGACCAGGCGGCACAAGCTGCCGTCTAAAATACAAAGGTGCTCATTCGCGCCCATTCAATCAAATAATGCTGTCGCACCCACTGGCTGCTGGTGTAATTGGAATTGTTCTTGACAACTTTCTTAAAGCCGTGTTAAAGTCAAGAAAAAGCACTGTACAAGATGATCATGAGTTGTCGGCAATCTGCTGCATGAGATGGTAGCAAGTTTCACCACACCCCTAAAGTGGGGATTGCACATATCTTTCTTTTTTTAAGCTTTCATGCCTTGTGAGCTTGCCCACTCTATATTTTTCATGTTTCTCTTTTTAACCAATGTGGCCGCGCTTTCGACACCTGGCAATGTTTATGCATTTCTTTTAGATTTGAGTATCCTTTTACCTTTTCCATCAAAACACCAGTACAATCGAAATGGATGCAGGATCACTATCTACATATTGTGAACTAAGTAAACAGCATTTACCTTTTCCAAGCACTTTTGCGCAAAGAGCAAGCTGCAGCTCGTGGTTTAGTTTAAGCAGGCCCTCGTTCTCGGCCTTCAGGCGGCGAATCTTTGCTGCCCGCTTGTCGAGCTTGGCCCTCAACCTCAGCACCTCTGGGTTCTCCTCCTCCTTTTCCTCCTCCGAGTCACCCAGATACTCCACCAGCTCCTTTTCAACTTGGCTTTTTACACCGCACCTCAGATTTTTTTTTCTGAAACGGAAAGGGTGATTTACTAAACAAGCACATACTTGCAGTACTTTGTTTCATTTGCAAGATTTCCATTAAAGGGACACTGAAATAAAAATTCTCTATTTTACTGCCGGAATGGGTCAGGTATTTTCAGGCAAAACCATTGATCGTCTTAAAACAAAGAAAATTCTCAAGAACCAGTGGGACGAAATCTTGCTCCAGTGCAAGGCTTGCTCGGGACAGTAAAAGTTGAAAAAAAAATGCAGAAAGGAAAAAAGGTTATAGTTGTTCGTTCTGGAAGCGACTGAGACTCTCCCACAACTATATGTCTGAAGTCTCGAAATCGCAGTGTGACCCCTGAATAGGTATCATGACTCACTTCCGTCAGGGTTCCTGACTTTTCTAAGCTGGAGGACCGCTTGGCTGCTGGTTCTGATGCCCGTTCCCGCCTGGCTGATGGCTCCGACAGCTTCTCCTTGGTATCTAGTGGACATGTGATCAGAAGTCAACAAATAAATTCGAAATGCCATCTTAAATATACTTTCCTGCTGATTTTTGACAGTTGGCAGTCTGCCCATTGCAGGGGTCTCAAACACGCGGTCCCCGACTCGCTGAGAAGCGGCCCGCAGGCCCGCTCCTCAGCGATTTTCATGTCTCGAGCGCTAGAAATGACATGTGTCATAGTGATCTCATCTCGTCGATTCATTTTCGCTCGGAAAGTAGCTCCGCTCTTTTCACCTCTTCACATGGTTTATACTTTTCTCTGTTAATTTGCCCTTTGTTTCGCTTTATTCTTTGCTTCCCAGCTTTTCTGTAATGTACGAAAATTCCGCTACCTGTCTACAACCTCGAGCTATTCGTTGAAGGATACATTTCGGCTGCGCAAACTCTCGCTTAGCAGGAGCAAGTGCTAAAGATAAAGCCATGAGCTCGGGATTCTCACCTTCAAAAAAACATCACAATAAAAGACGAGTATTTGTTCAGAGTGTTATAATAAAAATAGTGAGGAATTCAAGAACTGCCAAATTAAATTATTGTTTTTTAAAGACATGTTGAGCTGGGAACGATAGATTACTTGCTCTCTTGTTCTACTAAAAATGCCAGCACGTTGGCGGGGCAGTGTAGTTTTAATTTCTGTTATCACATCAGGTCAGTGCCCAAAGTTGTCATATACACAAATCAAATTTAAAAATGTCACTGGCAAAACTGTGAGTTTACAAAAAGCATAGGGCACGAGGTCTCTTCTCATTAAAATGTTCACCCCCCCCTACCCCCCCCCCCCCCCCCCCCGTCTTACGGAGGCCCTCCAACTTTCCAGTATGGGCTATCTGGCCCTCACCCTCAAACGAGTTTGAGACCACTGACCTATTGGAACTGTACTAAAAATGCCGACGAACGCTTGTATCTACGTCACTCCCTGCTCAGTGAACACTAACAAACAATTGCAATAAGACTAAGGCTATACGCACAACGTCGTGCACCTTGATCGGAAGTGGCTTTACGCACGACACGGAGACAGGGGTGGAACTCATGAAATGTACTTGGGAGCAGCCACGGGAGCAGCCGAAACAGCTGTTTTGGAGCAGGTCGGGAGTAGCTAAAACTACGTTCTGGAGCAGGCTAGGAGCAGCTGAGATCAGTTTTCATTGCACTTCAGCGCGTGTCTTAGACAAGCACGGGAGCAATTTCAATTGTGCTTAGCAGCACAGATGAACATGAGTGGTTAGGGACTTAGGTAGATGGGATAACAGTGTGGATGCTGGGGGGGGTGGGATAACCCCCCCCTCCCCCCCTGCATCCACGCCGCTCGCAAGGACAGTATGCAACTGCTGGCTGCTAAATATAAAACTATTAAACCCCCCCGTATACCCCGCTTCGAAGCATCCAGCGGGCAACCCAAGCCCCGCTGTCCCCCATGCACCTCTGGAAAGGGAGTCCCAAACCAATTAGCTGAGCAAAGTTTCGTCAAAAACATTCGGTTTTTTCAGTGTTAATCGTACAAAAGAAATGTAAATATTGCTAAATGCCTCGACAAAACACAATGTTAAAAAAAAAAAAATTTAAAAGAAAAGTAAGTTGACAATGGGGATTGAACCAGGGTTCGCTGTGTCTGAGGGAGACGCATTACCTCTATGCTATGCTACATTTCATTTTATTTATTTCTACTCGGGAGAGACGGGGGTGCGGCAGAAAGGCCAAAGGCAGCCAGACAGCCTGCAAAACCCAAACTAGATTTAAAAAAAAAAGGGGGGGGGTAGATGAACAATAAACACTAGGAACAACAAAGAGGGGGGGGGGAGATAAATAACAGCAACAACAAAAGAGGGGGAGGGAGGTAGATAAACAATAAACACTAATGACAACAACACTATGCACAGTCAGAAACGGAAAGAAACGCGAACAGCAGGCGGACGGCCCCCAGAGCCATGCCAAAGCCCGGGACCCGCCGAGCTAGGGCTGAACACATCCTACTCGAATGTGTTCGACCCCAGTCCGGCGCGCTCCAAGCTCCAGCGCAGCGCCGGCGGCGCCCCGAGAACCGTCGACCGGCCACCCCCGCCCCATCCCGCCCCGACTGCACATATACAACAAGGATTATGACAGCGAGTGGCGGAGATGACTGGCCACCTCTCGACGAAGAGTTCCATTTCTTCACGCGACGTGGGCGGGCACTGGGTGAGGCTAGTAGGCAGTGAGCGCCAGTGCGCAATGGCCCTCACCGCGAAAGACGGACGGTGTCTCTCCGTGCAACTTCGCTAATCTCGTATTGACAGCTGGTTTTATACGAGAACCAAAACTTTTCGCGTCGCGAGTCCTTTCTGGTCGAGGTGCAGGACGTCGTGCGTATAGCCTTATTCTTCCAATAAACATACTTGCTCAACACATCTTAAAACGTCAAATAACGTATCGCTAATTAATTACATGCACTTAATATTGTTTTCTGCTCTCCTTTTGACCGACCCGGTACTCTCCGCCGTGTGTGCATTCGCCCAAGACGTGCAGTGACAATTCGCATAACTGCCATACAAACGAGTGTCTAGAGGGTTGAACCACCATTGTGGATATATCACTCACCCGCCAGCTTGATGATCTCTGCATCGTAGTATCCACCTCGAGTGTTTTCGTCCCCATCCCAAAATACTTTGTAAGTCGTCCTCCTTTCAAAGTCAGCCACGTTGGCTGGATGAAAGTTCTTCACAAGAGCTGTCTGGACGATTGATACTTTGCCATCTTGCAGAAATTTCACTTTGGCGAACATGCCCACTGGGAGGGACGCGAGGAATGAAACGTACAAAAAACAAAACACACGGGAAAGATGCAGAAATACGCGGTACAGTACTACAGTAGAAAACGCGAATACGAGGGAATACACTAGGAACCGATACACAAAAGAAACTCGAATAAAATGGCCGCGATGGATCGCGTGTTTGCTTTTGGATTTGGATTTGGATATGAGGTTAGCATCTTGCCAACGCAGTGTTGGCAGATGGGAAAAAAAAGTGAATTCAGTAGATGAGATACTAGAGAAAAATATTATTTTTGTATTCCCGACCGTTCTAATAGATAATATAACTTAATAAATGTTGCACTAATCAAGACACATAAATTATTTGTGGCATCTCCATCGTTTCCGTGACGCCGTCAAGCCTATATGCCGTCAAGCGACCGAAACCGAAACAAACTTTTTTTCAAAATATTTCAAAAAATCTAAAGGGTGCAAACGAGCTGGTAAAGGTATAACGTCATTTAAGGCAAAGCCCGAGACAATGCCAAACAATGTAAAGCCGAGCCCGCCCCCCCCCCCCCTTTCCCGAAACAAAATTAAAGCTAAGTTCGAGAAAGTCCTGTTTTTTGCTTTCTGCATGTTTTTCCAATTCGCAATTTCCAGAGGCCAAGTGCAGATCACATGCCTTCCAGAAAGATCCATCGTCGAAAGTGCAGTCCTTCTTTCCACGCTGTTTTATACGTATATATTTTTATTCTTTGTGGAAGTGGCCGGAGGGGTGTGCGCGTACGAAACCGTATCGGTTTCCTAAGTACACGCGTACGCGGCTGTGTTGGCTGTGTACGTCTGTGGCAACGAGGTAGTTGGTTTGTGGATGATTAGCTGAATGAATAGACGTATTGATAAATTACCCAACCATCAAGGAGAATGCAGGGATTGGTGTTCCACGCTCCGCCACACGTGCTGGCCTCAGCAGTAGTAACTTTTCTAAGGCAAACCCCTAAAACAAATGACTTCTTGCACACGCGTTCGTCAACGCTTTATTTTGGTTATTTACTTCAAATATTTTATACGGGGAAGGCGTGCGCGTGTGGCGCGTGGAACACCAATCCCTGCATCCACCTTGATGCTTGGGTAATTTAGCAATAGGTCTATTGAGGGCCACATATGCATTGGTTCGTTTTTGTTTTGTTTTTTTAATTTGCGTTTGTTTGTGAACATGAAAGCCAGCACCTTAAACTGCGTATTGTGCCCGTGAATTTATTTTTTTCTGTAAAAAATTGCTAGTAGGTTTTTCTTTTTTTTTTTTCTTTTTTTTTTTTTTGGGGGGGGGGGGGAAAGGGAAGGAGAGAATTGGCAGTCAGCGCGCAAAATCGTTCTTTGTGGTTGTGAAAAGATCGGAATGACAGGAAAGGAGCAGCAGCTTTTATTTCTTCTGTGGAGATTGTTCTCTCTTTTACCGTTCTCGGTCACCCTTGTCGATGAGCAAGTGAACGGAAAAAGACAATTAACAAAGTGAAGCTGCTGCTTCTCATTTGTAATAGTACTATAAGTCGTATAAGTCGTATAGTTGTCCCTGGAGTTGTTCAATCGTCAGACTCTGAACGATTCGCACGTCAGACCTAGAGGTAGCAATTAGCTAAGGGTGAGTTCCGCTCGTGGATTTGAAGTGGTTCTCGAGGTGAAATGTATGAATTAAAATGTTTATCTGAAGTGTATAATAGTTTTGCGGTGAAATTGCAAGTCGTTGCTTCATTTCTAATTGCTGAAGCCATGTCTCCAAACTATTCCAAAATTCAATCCAATCCAATCCGAGCCGACCGTCTGTTTGGATGTTGGTAAGCCAAGACTTTCGAGGTGCTGTGAATGCTGTGCGAGACTTGTCGCCACTAAAACTCATAATTAGGGCTGCTGGTCGTAGGCTTTCGTTTCTGGCTGGGATTGCTGGTACTCTGCAACGTGATGCTCTGGCTCTACACGCGGTACTCTGACGCCTCGTCTCCTTACTGACTTCCTCATCGTAAGCCTTTTTTGTTTTAAGCTTTAATGGCAGTTGTTTACTCTTTGTGATATCTCGATATTATTTCACCCTTCGGTATGCCTCCCGGGAGAAAACGGCACTATCGGGATTATATGGCACCTGGGGAACAATCGCCCATTCCAAGGCAAACGCTGTGCAACCGCCGCAAAAACAGTAGAGTGTCAGATGGCGATCATGATTCTGTTTACGACCGTGGTTCAACTGACGAACTTGCCCCAGCCGACGACCGTGGTTCATCTGACGAACTTGCCCCAGCCGACGGCCCTGCCCCAGCCGACGGCCCTGCCCCAGCCGACGACCCTGCCCCAGCCGACGACCCTGCCCCAGCCGACGACCATGCCCCAGCCGGTTCAACTGACGAACTTGCCCCAGCCGACGACCGTGCACTATTTGACGACAGTGGTCCAATTCACGGTCAATCTTCAGCGGACTCCACCAATGCTGATCTGACGTTGAATGGATTGGCCGAGCGGGAAGAACTTCTCAGGATAAGTGGTTCAAGCAGACAGAATGACCTCTGCCCGCCGATGGCATCCGAGCTGTCAGGCCAAGGTGGCACAATGGAGGACTCATCTGCTGAAAGCTCGGTTTGTTTTGATACTGAACACGATTGCATCCAGGAGCCCTGCAGCGATGAATTTTTCGACTGCCAGGAATCGGTTGCAAGCCCAACTAGCGATGCAGCACCACCAGATGGCATCGAGGACCAAGAAGCTTGTGCTAATGATGAAGATGCTGAGATTCGAGACTACTTTGAACGGGCATCTAAGGAGGCTCTACCAAACCAGACAATGACGAAGGCACAGGCTGTGCTTCTAATCTTGTGCCTTGTAGTGAGCGGAGGATTTTCTTGGACGCAGGTTGACGGCATACTGAAGTTGATCAACACACTCTTTGGAGCCACCATTGTTCCCGACTCAAAGTATATGTTCAGGAAGCTGTGGAGACAAAAGATGAGCACCATAAAGTTTCACTTCTACTGCCACATTTGCTTCTCCTACCTTGGCATTCGGCCATCAAACAAGCCTGAGGAGAAAGTGACATGTGAGTCATGCAAGGAGAGTTACCAACCACGGACATTGATTGCAAAGGGCCACTTCTTCCTGACATTCGACATCAAGAGGCAGCTCCACAGTATGTTTTCAGCACTGGCAGAACCCCTCTGCCACACTTTGAAGAGGACCTTTTCTGATGCCTCTGGCATCTACACTGACATCTTCGATGGGAGATTGTATCAGAGCATCAGGAGACAAATGGAAATGGCTTGGAGTGACGTAACTGTGACGCTCAACACAGATGGTTCGCCAGTTTTCAAATCGAGTAAATCATCGGTGTGGCCGATTCAGGTCATACTAAATGAGCTGCCAATACATCTGCGGTTTCGAAATGTGATCGTTGGCGGACTGTGGTTTGCAAAGGTACACCCACCAGCACATCTCTCCATGAGGACGTTTGTATAAGAGTTTGTCAAGATTGGATCCATCATCTGGAGTCATGCTGGGGATCCCATTATTTCAAGAGTCTTCGCAGTTTGCTGCTCAGTGGACTCGCCTGCACGAGCAGTGCTGCTCAACATGAAGCAGTTCAATGGTTACTTCGGCTGCTCTGGAGGAGGGGACACTCGTGAATGGTATGTACAAATTTCTTTGGAATAGAGTTAGCTTTTATTTTTCTCATTAATGGGTATGACTTAAGAACATCCTTTGTGAAGTGCAGATTTCATATCTTAAAGGGACCATGAAGGCAATTTAATTTTTTTAATAAATAAGGTGTTTTCGGAAGCATTGGGGTCCTGGCATGCCAAACAATTTTTTCTAGAACGTTGTGACTCTTATTTCTGGACCTGAAAATAAATTTGCGAAACCGAAACAAACATTCAGATTTCTTCCTTTTTTCGCCTCTGGAAAGAGAAGTGACGTCAGGGAGCACTGTCGGCATCGGTAGGATTTAGTGCCCACTCAGTGTGGTTCCTGTGGTTCGCTCTAGTGCACGGCGGTCTGTGAAGAAAACCTGGAAGAAATGGACGACAACGCCGCGCTCGCAAACGAGTTTGAGCTCCCAATCAGCGACCTCACGCCGACTGAACGGGAGATGCTGCTAAGGACGCAGAACTCTGGATTGGCGACCGATGCAGCAATGCTGCGCATTGCTGCATCGGTCGGCAGTTTATGCAAATTAACGTCGCCCGATCGACCGCATGTCTTTAGCCGACCTTTCGCACAACCTACTACTGCACATAAACGTGGCATGATTGGTGAGAGTTTGCAAAGCGAACACGAGACGACGCACAAAACCAAAACCAAAAATCCGCCGCCCCCGGCGCTCGTACCTTTTTTTTTTTTTTTGTCCATGGTTGCTTGATGCTTGTTACACGCCCGAGGTAGCAGTGCGGGATGCGTTCAACCAGTGACAAACGGAGGGATCGCTTCAGGTTATGCTTTTATACACGGTATGAAACCTATTAATTCCCAACTACAACTTCAAAATATTATCCAACGTTCAAATAAACTTTTTTCATCACATCTGACCACCGAAATCGAAACCAAGAGCGCGTCTATCGTTTGAACCAATCGCCAGACGAGGAGCTTGTTGTCGTCACGCTTCGGCACACTTTAGTTCACCTTTCTGCCGCCGCCTCGGTGGGGTCTCAGGCATCGTTCCCGGCGCTATTATTACCGCGCCTGTTTGCTCGATTGGTGCGGCACCCAAACTTCTGTTCGGGCTAGAACTTGGTCAACAGTATCTGAGGCGTGCCTGACATCCATTTCAATCGTCGAATAAAACTTCGAAACTGCCTTCATTGTCCCTTGAAGGTCTTACTTAATGTTTCCTGATCATTTTCTGATAATTTTTATCTCTCCTCTAGAATAGGTTTACTGTGTAAAGGAACTCTCAAAAGCTTTTATGCATGGCTCAAACGCAGCCCCACACTCGGCTCGAAAAATACATCACAATAAACAGCCAACAAGATTCCTGTGCCTCAAAAGATAAAAAATAAGAAAAATTTGTGGAGTAGTAGTACCTGAAGTGACAGCGTCTTAACATCATTTTCAATCTTTTATAGCGATTACAGGTTCGATTCCCACAAACAGTTAATTTATTTTGTCTTGGTTTTGCAAATGCAAAGCAACCCAAAGGACACTCACAAAAGCACACGTGAGACATGGACAGCGTTCAACTCGCAACAGGTTTATTTCCACTTTCGGGGTGATATTCACGGCTCCCAAGTGAAATTGCATTTCATCGGCAATATATAAGTAACGGTTGTAAAGGCTAATTCCCACATTTGTGCTTTGAGAGTGAGTGACTGCATTATGATTGCCGAAGACAAGATGCTGGGTGGATCGCTATGACACATAGTGGTCTGGAGCACAATGCAGCACAGTCAGTGTCAATGTGTGAACCAACTGGAGGTGTACTTTAGCACTCACTGATTGGCCATATTCGTTTCAAGCTCGGTCTTGTTGCCATTGAGAAGAATGACATGTGAATCAGGCATGCTCAGGCCAGATTAACACACATTCACTCATTCAATCACATGGCACCTTTATAATTCAGAAAGCATTAGTTGGGCACACTAATTTCTCCGTTTTGCAAGCTCTCCTTCAAGTAGCTTGCCTACTTGATTGTGATGTATCCAATGTCATGTAGAGCCATTGGTGAGCTCTGCCTAAGCCTATGTTCTTACTATAAAATACTGGGCGAGCACCCACTCAAAGTTTAGAGATAATCGCAAAAAATGGAGGATGGGTGCCTGTCCGGTCATCAATTTTTCATATGAATGTACTTTGCATATTTTCTCAGATCTTACAAATTTGGGTATGGGCACTTAGTGTGGTATGGGCGGATGCACGGCATACTATGGTAGGTGGAGCAACTTGGCTGTATGCGAGTGCCTCAGCCAAAACCTAACGCTACGAAAAGAGTTTCCTCGGTGGCTGTGCCACAACGCAGACCACTAATCCGTTCAACTTTTTCGTGCAGATGTTCTCCTTCATTCTCCTCCGCGCTTTGCTCCCGGTGCTGGCTTCCTCGGACGGCACGACAGCATGCACAATCTGGAACAACGAAGACCAAGCAAGCAGCTACCACCCGGCCATCAGCAACGCCTCGTCACGTCCGGCAGACTCGTCACTCAAGCAATTGATCCTCGGCCAAGTGTGGAGGGCCCCATCGTCATCAACAGCCGCTTACCCGCCCACTATAAACCAGCCGACGCAGCCGATGTCGCTCTGTGGGCTCGGTGGCTGTGCCACAACGCAGACCACTAATCCGTTCAACTTTTTCGTGCAGATGTTCTCCTTCATTCTCCTCCGCGCTTTGCTCCCGGTGCTGGCTTCCTCGGACGGCACGACAGCATGCACAATCTGGAACAACGAAGACCAAGCAAGCAGCTACCACCCGGCCATCAGCAACGCCTCGTCACGTCCGGCAGACTCGTCACTCAAGCAATTGATCCTCGGCCAAGTGTGGAGGGCCCCATCGTCATCAACAGCCGCTTACCCGCCCACTATAAACCAGCCGACGCAGCCGATGTCGCTCTGTGGGCTCGGTGGCTGTGCCACAACGCAGACCACTAATCCGTTCAACTTTTTCGTGCAGATGTTCTCCTTCATTCTCCTCCGCGCTTTGCTCCCGGTGCTGGCTTCCTCGGACGGCACGACAGCATGCACAATCTGGAACAACGAAGACCAAGCAAGCAGCTACCACCCGGCCATCAGCAACGCCTCGTCACGTCCGGCAGACTCGTCACTCAAGCAATTGATCCTCGGCCAAGTGTGGAGGGCCCCATCGTCATCAACAGCCGCTTACCCGCCCACTATAAACCAGCCGACGCAGCCGATGTCGCTCTGTGGGCTCGGTGGCTGTGCCACAACGCAGACCACTAATCCGTTCAACTTTTTCGTGCAGATGTTCTCCTTCATTCTCCTCCGCGCTTTGCTCCCGGTGCTGGCTTCCTCGGACGGCACGACAGCATGCACAATCTGGAACAACGAAGACCAAGCAAGCAGCTACCACCCGGCCATCAGCAACGCCTCGTCACGTCCGGCAGACTCGTCACTCAAGCAATTGATCCTCGGCCAAGTGTGGAGGGCCCCATCGTCATCAACAGCCGCTTACCCGCCCACTATAAACCAGCCGACGCAGCCGATGTCGCTCTGTGGGCTCGGTGGCTGTGCCACAACGCAGACCACTAATCCGTTCAACTTTTTCGTGCAGGTTAGTAAATCGTGCAGTCTTTTCTCTAAAAAAACAAGTAACTACTTTTTGATACAGCTGCCGAGCCCGCAGTGTTGCGTTGTCATTTCGATTGAGTGCTTCCATGTCATCCGTTCCTTGCTGTTGCAATCGGGGGACATCGAAACTAATCCTGGTCCTGATACTAACGCCATACTAGCCGAGCTAAAAAAACTATCCACCGGTCAATCGAAATTACTTGCAGAGGTACAAGACCTTAAAACCCAGCTATTAACAACAGATAAAGCGATATCAGATTTAAGCGGGCGCATGACTGCGCTCGAAAACCATTATCAAAATCTCGCCCCCGTGCGCACCGAATTAGAAAATGTAAAAATCGAGACGGCTCAGACGGCCCGTTTGGTCTGTGGCTTGGAGGCACGCTTCGACGATGCCGAAAATCATTCTCGACGCAACAACCTCATTTTCTATGGCATCCCTAACTCCACTGGACCAGAAACGTTTGCCCAATCAGAACAGCTCGTCATCCGGCACTGTCGTGATCACTTGAACATAACCATAGACCCCAAAGAAATAGAGCGTGCACATCGTCTTGGACATCACACATCTGACCGCCCTCGCCCAGTAATCGTTAAATTCACGTTCTATAAGACAAAAGACACCATACTATCTAATGGCCGCAAGTTCAAAGGAACAAGTTTCAGTGTTGGCGAAGACTTTTCTCGGCCCGTCCAAAATGCTCGCAAACACCTACTTGCGTTTGCAAAAAGCAAAAATACGCCGTTTTCTTTACGGTTTAAAACACTACTTATGGGCCCGAAACGCTATATTTTTGATGAACCATCACAGACAGTAAGGGAAACAGCATAGCAATTGCCCCGTCAGAAGAAAATAACAGCCCCCTCTCGGAATTCTACCAAAACTAATCTTTCATTTTCCGTAATCTTCACCAACGCGCGAAGCTTTCTTCCGAAACGAGAAATTTTGTCTAATCTCGTGTTGTCCTCTTGTAGTAATTTGTTGATATTAACCGAAACCTGGCTGTCTAAAGAAATCACTGATGCTGAAGTTCTGGCCGATTTGCCGGACTTCCGCCTTTATAGAAATGACCGCCAAGCCACACGAGGAGGAGGTGTTCTCATCGCCGTACACCAGCAGTTGTCATGTTCTATTGTTAACATTACATCCGACCTTGAAATACTATGGATCATATGTCGCGCTTCACCTCAGACGGTTCTTTTGGGAGTCTGCTACAGGCCTCCCCATTCTTCTCCTGACTTTTCTTGTAAACTTAATAACATCTTTAGTGAATTCGCCTTAACGTACCCGAATGCGCATATCCTTCTCTTTGGAGACTTTAACTACCCGCAAATAGACTGGAGCAACCAGATCCCCTCAGCTATAGGCAATGAAGCCGCAAAAGATTTTATTAACGTATGTCTTGATTTTAACCTTGTTCAACTAGTATCCGAACCCACACGTGTTTCACGGGATTCTGCAAACATCCTAGATCTAATACTAACCAGTCATCCCGAAAGCCTATCATCGGCTACTTATCTCCGCGAAATCAGCGACCACAAAGTAATCCATGCTACCTTCAACTTTTGCCCGGTACGACACCAAACAAGCGATAAAAGAATTCGTCTATATGATAAGGGAAATTATGAAGTAATAAACAATGAGCTAAACGCCTTTCTTCCAATTTTTGAAGCATCATTTTCTAATCGCTCTATTAATACAAACTGGATAATGTTCAGAAATAAATTAAATGAACTTGCAAATAAATTCATCCCACTAATTACGTTCCGTGAGAATCGACAGAAACCCTGGTTTACAAAGTCTTTGAAAAAACTAGGTAACAAAAAAAAACGTCTTTTCCGCTCGGCCAAGCGGAATGGAAACCCCTGCGCATGGGAAAAATACTACGCAGCTGAAGACTCCTATCTGGCATCTATACGTAACGCAAAGCATTCCTTTTTTTATGATGACTTACCAAAGATCTTAATTAACAATCCTAAAAAATTTTGGCAAGTTATAAATCCCCAAGAGACGCGCATCATTAGCCTGACGAACGGAGCGGGCGAAATAGTCACTGACACCGAGTGCGCCAACGCTTTTAACTCCGCCTTCTTTTCCGTGTTCACCGAAGAAACCGATGTCCCTCCCTCTTTAATACCTTCTAACGCAGTATCTACTATGCCAGCTCTCACATTCTCTGTAGATGGCATCTCATCATTAATTGAAAATATCAAACTCTCATCGTCAGCCGGCGTTGACGGAATTAACTCAAAACTTTTAAAAAATACCAAACGTGTATCTGCTGTGTACATGACCATGTTGTTTTCACAATCACTTTCTACAGGCATCTTACCGGACGACTGGAAGGTGGGAAGGGTCGTTCCGGTCTACAAATCGGGTAACAAGGACTCCCCACTAAATTACCGTCCCATCTCTTTAACAAGCGTCCCCTGCAAAGCCATGGAACACGTCATCTACACTCATATAATTAATTTCCTAGACTCTATAGACTTTTTCCACCCCTCCCAGCACGGTTTTCGTAAGGGCTTCTCTTGCGAAACTCAGCTTGCACTCTTCGTTCATGACTTGCATTTTAATCTTGACCATAACCTTCAAACCGACGCTGTTTTTTTAGATTTTGCCAAAGCATTCGACAAAGTACCGCACCAGCGCCTCCTACTAAAACTTTCCCAATTAAATCTAAACACTGCTATTGTTCAATGGGTCCAGGAATTTCTGTCTAATCGGTCTCAGTTTGTCTTTGTTAACAACCACTCATCTAACCCTCTCCCAGTAACATCAGGCGTCCCACAAGGATCTGTCCTCGGCCCGCTCCTGTTCTTAATATACATAAATGACTTACCATCGCATCTGTCATGCCGCATTCGTATGTTTGCGGATGACTGCGTTATTTATCGTACAATCACTAACAGCTCCGACCAATCATGCCTGCAGAATGACCTTAACCATGTGCAAGAATGGTGCGACTATTGGCAAATGACCCTTAATCCCAGCAAATGTAAACTTGTATCATTCCATCGTCGCCGTAACCCCTTTCTTTTTACTTATACAATTGCTAGCGTCACCGTCGAATCTGTAGAATCATTTAAATACCTAGGTGTAACACTGTCGAACGATTTATCTTGGCGCGCGCATACCACCAACGTCATATCAGCCGCAAACAGAGTCCTTGGATTTCTAAAACGTAATCTACGCCATGCCCCGAAGCACGTACGTTTACTTGCGTACAAATCACTTGTTAGATCAAAACTCGAATACGCATCTGCCATCTGGAACCCTCACCAAGCATATATTACTAACGAACTTGAATCTGTTCAAAATCGATCCACTAGGTTCATTCATTCTGCCTACTCATACGATATCAGCGTTTCATCCTTAAAAGCAGAATGCGGCCTAACACCTCTCTCTCTTCGCCGTCGCACTTCCAGCCTCTCCCTCTTTCACAAGTTTTACTACAGCTCGCTCAACCATGCACCTTACATTGTGCCCCCATCACGCATATCTCTGCGCATTGGTCATCCACTTCAAGTAACACTCCCACGTGCCCGCACTACTACTTTTTTAGCCTCCTTTTTTTCTCAAGCAGCTGCAGACTGGAACGGCCTTCCCCACCACGTCGCCGCCATCACATGTCCGTCCGTATTCATGGAGACTGTCGTCAACCACCTTCCGACATGAATGTCTGTTAAAAATGCTTTTATGTGTAACCCACCCCTTATGTAATACCCCTAACGGGGTCTTTAAGGTAATAAAATGAAATGAAATGAAATGAAATCTTATGGAAGACTCTAATAACAGGTCTTATAATGCATATTTGTTTGTTTCAGGGACACTTCGATATATTCTTCATGGAAGCCCTGCACAGGACCGCACCCACACGGGCGTTGTTAAGGACACCAAGGCAGCCTTCCGTCAAGGCCAGCCAGTCAATGGCATCAAGGGCCCCTCGGTGCTCCTTCCTCTGAAGGGATTCGACCTCGTGTGGTGCCTGCCCCCGGACTACATGCACTGCGTCCTGGAGGGCGTCACAAAGCAGTTAACAGAACTGTGGCTGAGTGCAACTGGGGCTCCGTACTACATTGGAGGTGCAATAGATACATTGAACTCTCGCATCCTTCAGATACGGCCTCCCATCTCATTCTGTAGGTTGCCCCGGCCTATAAGTGAGAGAGCTCATTGGAAAGCCAATGAGTGGCAATACTGGTTATTATTCTACTCCCTGCCTTGCCTTAATAACATCCTGCCAGCTCGGTATCTCCATCATTATTCATTGCTGTGCCAAGCAATGTTTTTATTGCTTGGCACTAGAGTGACGGATGCTCATGTTGCAGAGGCAGAGAAACTTCTTCTCAGGTTTGTAGAACGGATTGTTCGACTGTATGGCCAATCTGCAGCCACATTTAATGTACACCAGCTTCTTCATCTTTCCAAATCTGTAGAGATGCTGGGCCCATTGTGGGGATTTTCGACATTCCCCTTTGAAAACGGAAATGGACATCTGTTGGGGCACGTCACTGCTGCGCAGGGTGTACCTCAGCAGATTGCAGAGCGCTGCATCATGCAGTCATTCTTGACAGTAGCGAAGCGTCTGGTGCATCTTTCAGACTCCCTCACTCAGAGGTGCCAGAAAATGACTCAGATTCTTCACAAGCCCGAGCTTGGTGTGCATCTGCTAGGTGCCCCCAGAGCACCTAGGTTGAGGGAGTCTGTGGAGCAAATGTTGTTCCAAAAGTATGGGGCTCTACCTCAGATATCTGCATATGACCGCCTCTCTGTAGACACGGTTGTTTTTCATACAGCTAGCTATGCCCGCCCACAAAAAACTTGTTCAGCATACCTTAAGATGATGGATGGTAACTATTGTGTGTTAGAAAGTATCCTCTCGTTTTCTTTTCCAGTAAAGAGAATTGTGCTAGTCTGTCAGGAATTAGTCATGTCAAATTGTGGTTTTGGGGAAGTTAGGTACACCCAAAAGTGTGAGCACCCACCCCCCGATACAAATTTGTGTTCTTACCATCCTGCTGACATTGTAGATCAGTGTGTTTTCATCCAGCAGGATGGTGAAATGTACTTGTGCAGTAGACCGAACCCACATTGCCTAGACTAAACAAAAAGAAGCAAAAAAAGATTAGGAGGAACATTCAAATTTCTTTTAAAGGGCAACTCCGCTCAATTCCGAAAAATTTAGGCTTCCATGTGATTCACATTCACAAAGCACTACTAAACAACTCTACGTCTTCGGATTCGCGAAATGTGGAATATTATTTGTGTAATCCTAATTTAAACATCAGCAGATACCGAAACCGAAACTTCGGTTGCGTCAGGCAACATTGGTCTCGGGTCGTCAGAGTCATGGCACGCCACGTCGAACCACGTGGTCTTGTGACGTTCGGGAGGGAGCAAAAAACCAAGCAAGGTCTTTTTTTTTTTTTTTTTTTGGACGCGGGGGCGAGGGGCAAGGGGAGAAGACGAAAGAGGAGAAAAGGAGCAGAGAAACAGACCGATAAGCGCGCAGGGCAGCGCATCCCAGGCGCATCCGTGTTACGGTGATCACGTGAACGCCCGGTCAGCCAACACCGGGAGGAGAAACTCATGACGTCGTCGTCCAATTTCGCTCTGAGAAGTAAAAACAAGCAAAACGTGAAAATGACGTATGCATGGCTCTGACGTAGTGGCTCAACGTTGGCCGCTCCATCTTTGTGGCATTGACTGCGCTGGTGATTGCGCCTCGCGCCGCACGCTAGAGTTGGCAGATTTCGGCGACTTGGCTCGCTTGAAGGTTTGCTGGCCAGTTTATTAAATATATATACGGAATTAGATCGTAATATTTGACATGGGGTCTTCCTATATGATACTGAAGAGGGCTACATAGTTTTCTAAATATAAAAAATGAAGCGGAGTTGCCCTTTAAGAGGGAAAATGACTGAATTCCTTTTTGTAATGCAGGGCAATAACATCAAGACTAGTGCAATATTGTTTTTTTTATAAAGTAGGGAATGCTGCAATTGACATGGTTTTGCTCTGCATTATGATTTCATTCATACTGTTTATCTAAAAAACAAGTAAAAGTGTGTAGAATATTTGGTTGTAGAGAAAAATACTGCTTTGAATTTGAAAGCATTGATTATTTATGTTGCAAAGGAACTAAGACCTTGAGCAATATCCTAACGGCGGCTTTGAGAAGGAATTACCTAGGGTTTGAACCCCTTGTGCTTAAGAGCCTGAAACGAAATACCTGTGCCAAAGAGACAGTTATTTTAATTTCAAAGATGCATGTATTGATATAACGACTGATCTTAAATGCACATACGAGGACCAATTATAAAGTCTCTGCCCCTATTTTTATTAGCCAAAATAAGGTACATACAGGTAATTACAAATATACATACTATTCTACATACCTTACACTATTTTTTCACAAAGTCCCCGCACCGGTCTAGACATTTGTCCCATCGCAGCACTAAATTCGAGATGCCACTGTGGTAGAATTCGTCCGGCTCCCCGAATGCTCATTGTCATACAAGACTTCACGGCCTATTGTGGAGTCACACCACCACCACCTCACACTTCTCAAAGCGACACCTTTTCCTACACGTGGGCTGCATTTGCCTGTGGATTTCGATGGGTGTTCATCCCTCGCTCCATAGAAAACGAATCACACTTTGTTGCTCGTACGCCGTGGATGTGTGAAGCACAACTGCCATCTTCAACAACTGACAGCAGCGCTGTGCTGCAGAGCTACCAACAGGGAAGGCCGGGACGGTCCATGAAAGGTCCACCGCTGGGAATGAATATGTTGACTTCGCATTTATAGCCGTAATTTGGCTAAAAAAAAACGGGCAAAGTCTTTACGATTCACCTTTGTACGAGTATCTTAATTCACTACATAAAGCCATAATTTCTTGTAATATTCTTCTTGAGGTGAAAATTAGTATAGTGTCTGATACATTTCAGTTCTGTAGTTGTCCTAACTTGCTTGCATCTTGATAGGGTGGTTTCACTTGATGCTGACATGTGGTTTGTTTTCTCATTTTTGTTGATTCTTTTTATCATGTGGCATTGCATATCTGGTTTTTCCTTTTCAACTATGAAGCCATTGGCTGTGCACTATGGGTCGCTCTGATATATTTAAGCATGCTTTCAAATGTGAAGCCCACAAGTTTAAGTTTTTTTTTAAATTAAAAATGTCTGTTCATAACTGATTTGCAAATTTTCTAGCTATATGAATGAGTCATGGCACTTTGTTTTTGTACATAGTGTGGTAAATGAAACGGCATTGACGGGTAATATAGTTTTGACATTTATTTTATTATGTATGCTCACAATTTACACATAGGGACTGTGCAGTACTTTGGATCATACAGATGCTGCCTTGTAATTGTCACCAGAAATGTGAATAGACTTGTTACCATACTACTGGTAATCTAGCTTACATTGAGTACCTATCTGCTTCAATGATACAGGCAATCTTTTTATTCATTACTTTTTATTGCATGATTTTGCTATAGTTGATGCTCAACTAGGGAAACGACTGCAAACCTGAAGGCCACTTTATGATGAAATGACTATTAGATTGCCCAAAGTCGGGTTGTTTGAATTTTCAGCATGCTGCTTTCAACTTTTATATTTTTCAAAGTCGGCATACCGTTTTCAGTTTCTGTTCTAAACAAGTTTTCGTGTCTGCTTTTTTTTTTGTGAGCATTTGGGAACATATAAGCTTATCATTTTGTTTTTCGTGAATGTCGCCCGGCATCATAAAACCCAAGAGGGAGGCAAAAGAGGACTGACAGATCTTGTTATTCTGTTGTCCTCCTTTCTTGCCCCGCCTAAGGTTTTAGTCTGCCGAACAACCAGCTTGCTTGCCTAATAGCTTTGTCTTCGAATATGTCGCTATCTCCATTTATTTCAACACTATATTGTATTCATCTTGATTGTTCTTTTGTGTGCTGTGGGTGACTACTAATTGATTGGGCTCAAACATTACAACAGATGTAAATAAAAATGAGATATTTTTGTTAGACATGTGTCTACTAGTTATTATTTACTTTTTTTATTTATTTATTTTATTTGCAGAAACAACCTGCAGCATCGAAGCATTATAGCAGGGAAACACAAAATAAAACACATGCTCACGAATATAAATACAATGGCAAAAATACTGTAAATACTGTTAAATAAAAGAACACATACAAACTCTTGAATGTTTTTTCTATAAAACATGGTAGAAAAAACAATGCACCTACAAGCCCAGACGAGTGAGATATCCTATCGGGTAGCATCTTATGTCTCACTGATGGCGCAATCACTTTGTCTAATTATAATTGATACACACATACTTGCACAAGTTTCCTTCGGAAATGTGCGTCCATTCTCTGTTTATCACCCTGATTTTAAAGAAAAAGACACCCTCTCGATGTTCATACTTTAGGCTGGTAAGTTGAGGAGACACAGGGCTGCAGTAGCTAACATCGGCCAGTCAATCTCATGGGAGTGCTGAAAGACAACTGACGCCACATTTTCAAGCACTGTGTATCTTGAGTATTCGCTAAACTCGGCTGTAAAGCTCGAATCGAGTCACCGTTCTCAAAGTGCTGATCCCACCGGTCTAAAAAACACTCACCTTTTCCGGTTACTGCTGAGTTTTGAATAATGATTTCAGCATACTTCTATGAAAATACTTAGACGCGTCTTCTTTCAACCCAAAACGGGGCATGAGAAAAGAAAAAAAAGGGGACAAAACACTTTTTTTTTCGGTTTAAACACTAAACGCGATTACATATATATGATTGCATGTGCTTTATTTCCCTGCGAGTTTGCATTACAACAAATTAATTTCATATGTATGCTAACTAAATTCCGAGTGATTCTTTTCCATAGCTTTAATGCATACGGCTCGTATATCACAAACGGAGAATTAAGATAAATGTTGGTGAACATGCGTGGAGTTATTAAAAATAAAAGAGACCCCAAGGACGAAATGTACATATCACATCGTAAACGGCATGCTCGTCACATTTTAAAGTAGTGCCCTAAGCCCGGAAGTAAGTTCGAACGTCGCTTCATAGACTGACACTTCCACGCTTTATCGGCCTACCGTTTCGTCGGCGCGAGATTCATCGACAGCTTCTTTTTCGCGACATAGCCTGAAATCGCCTATTTTGTAGCATATGCCAAGATGCGCAGCCTCCTGGACTTCGGGCTGCTTATTCAGCGAGGCGGTGGCGCATTCCCCCGATTATTTAACCTTCGAGCGAAGTAAAGCAAAGCAATGGCCGCGCGGTCTGTTTGGAAGCCGAACTTAATTGCCGCCGCGACCGTCCGATGCGCACTACAACGGTCGCGGGGCTCGGGGATGCGGTGTCGATAAAACAAAGTGTCGGCGGAAAGTCTACCGACTTTTCGTTGGTAATGAAAGGCGTGATGAAGCATATGCGAAACGATGAACCCTGCCGTAAGTACGGGTTTCCACGGTGCGTATGATTGATTGCAGACGAACGTACAGTTGCCGGTGAATCGGGGGCACGTACGTGTGTAAAGAGAAATCGCGCGTGACATATTAGTTGTGTCAGCACGCGAACCCGCGACTCATCAGATGCTGGCAAATATGTCACGACCCATATTATATCAAATGCTATATTAAACGCCTCTGACGGCGCCGTCAGAATACCGCGAGCAACAATTAACCAAACTGATAAACATTGTGTGCAAAGAAAGTCCCGACGGCCGGGCAATAAGACGCTTTCGATGGACCCGAAGTGAAACATAAAACTTCTGATGGACCATCGGACCACCTCTGATGGCCCACCAAGAATGTCCAACAGACCATTAGGCGCCGTCAGGAACTTCTGACGGACCACCTAAACGCATCTGACGGTCCATCAGACTTTTTTGATAGTCCATTAGACCTTCTTGATGGTCCATCAGGAAGCCTGATGGGCCATCAAAGAAGTCTGACGGTCCATCAGGAAAGTCGAATGGTCCGTCAGGAATGGGCTGATGGTCCATCAGACTTTCTTGATGGTCCATCAGGAAGCCTGATGGGCCATCAGAGAAGTCTAATGGTCCATCAGGAAAGTCGAATGGTCCGTCAGGAATGGGCTGATGGTCCATCAGACTTTCTTGATGGTCCATCAGGAAGCCTGATGGACCATCAGAAAAGTCTGATGGACCATCAAGAAACTCTGATGGTCCATCAAGAAGCCTGATGGTCTTTTCGATCGGGACGTTCGGCGCGGTTTTATTCGTTCACCGTGACCACGATTTCGGCTATTGCCTCGGTGAAAGCGAATTATTGGAGAGAGCACGGCCTGACGAGAGACGTTTGGCGCCGTTTTATTCGTTCACCGTGACCACGATCTCGGCTATTGCCTCGGTGAAAGCGAATTATTGGAGAGAGCACGGCCTGACGAGAGACGTTCGGCGCCGTTTTATTCGTTCACCGTGACCACGATCTCGGCTATTGCCTCGGTGAAAGCGAATTATTGGAGAGAGCACGGCCTGACGAGAGACGTTCGGCGCGGTTTTATTCGTTCACCGTGACCACGATCTCGGCTATTGCCTGGGTGAAAGCGAATTATTGGAGAGAGCACGGCCTGACGAGAGACGTTCGGCGCGGTTTTATTCGTTCACCGTGACCACGATCTCGGCTATTGCCTGGGTGAAAGCGAATTATTGGAGAGAGCACGGCCTGACGAGAGACGTTCGGCGCGGTTTTATTCGTTCACCGTGACCACGATCTCGGCTATTGCCTCGGTGAAAGCGAATTATTGGAGAGAGCACGGCCTGACGAGAGACGTTCGGCGCGGTTTTATTCGTTCACCGTGACCACGATCTCGGCTTTTGCCTCGGTGAAAGCGAATATTGGAGAGAGCACGGCCTGACGAGAGACGTTCGGCGCGGTTTTATTCGTTCACCGTGACCACGATCTCGGCTATTCCCTGGGTGAAAGCGAATTATTGGAGAGAGCACGGCCTGACGAGAGACGCTTGGCGCCGTTTTATTCGTTCACCGTGACCACGATCTCGGCTATTGCCTCGGTGAAAGCGAATTATTGGCGAGAGCACGGCCTGACGAGAGACGTTCGGCGCGGTTTTATTCGTTCACCGTGACCACGATCTCGGCTATTGCCTGGGTGAAAGCGAATTATTGGAGAGAGCACGGCCTGACGAGAGACGTTCGGCGCGGTTTTATTCGTTCACCGTGACCACGATCTCGGCTATTGCCTGGGTGAAAGCGAATTATTGGAGAGAGCACGGCCTGACGAGAGACGTTCGGCGCGGTTTTATTCGTTCACCGTGACCACGATCTCGGCTATTGCCTGGGTGAAAGCGAATTATTGGAGAGAGCACGCCCTGACGAGAGACGTTCGGCGCGGTTTTATTCGTTCACCGTGACCACGATCTCGGCTATTGCCTCGGTGAAAGCGAATTATTGGAGAGAGCACGGCCTGACGAGAGACGTTCGGCGCGGTTTTATTCGTTCACCGTGACCACAATCTCGGCTATTGCCTGGGTGAAAGCGAATTATTGGAGAGAGCACGGCCTGACGAGAGACGTTTGGCGCCGTTTTATTCGTTCACCGTGACCACGATCTCCGCTATTGCCTCGGTGAAAGCGAATTATTGGAGAGAGCACGGCCTGACGAGAGACGTTCGGCGCGGTTTTATTCGTTCACCGTGACCACGATCTCGGCTATTGCCTGGGTGAAAGCGAATTATTGGAGAGAGCACGGCCTGACGAGAGACGTTTGGCGCCGTTTTATTCGTTCACCGTGACCACGATCTCGGCTATTGCCTGGGTGAAAGCGAATTATTGGAGAGAGCACGGCCTGACGAGAGACGTTCGGCGCGGTTTTATTCGTTCACCGTGACCACGATCTCGGCTATTGCCTCGGTGAAAGCGAATTATTGGAGAGAGCACGGCCTGACGAGAGACGTTCGGCGCGGTTTTATTCGTTCACCGTGACCACGATCTCGGCTTTTGCCTCGGTGAAAGCGAATATTGGAGAGAGCACGGCCTGACGAGAGACGTTCGGCGCGGTTTTATTCGTTCACCGTGACCACGATCTCGGCTATTCCCTGGGTGAAAGCGAATTATTGGAGAGAGCACGGCCTGACGAGAGACGTTTGGCGCCGTTTTATTCGTTCACCGTGACCACGATCTCGGCTATTGCCTCGGTGAAAGCGAATTATTGGCGAGAGCACGGCCTGACGAGAGACGTTCGGCGCGGTTTTATTCGTTCACCGTGACCACGATCTCGGCTATTGCCTGGGTGAAAGCGAATTATTGGAGAGAGCACGGCCTGACGAGAGACGTTCGGCGCGGTTTTATTCGTTCACCGTGACCACGATCTCGGCTATTGCCTGGGTGAAAGCGAATTATTGGAGAGAGCACGGCCTGACGAGAGACGTTCGGCGCGGTTTTATTCGTTCACCGTGACCACGATCTCGGCTATTGCCTGGGTGAAAGCGAATTATTGGAGAGAGCACGCCCTGACGAGAGACGTTCGGCGCGGTTTTATTCGTTCACCGTGACCACGATCTCGGCTATTGCCTCGGTGAAAGCGAATTATTGGAGAGAGCACGGCCTGACGAGAGACGTTCGGCGCGGTTTTATTCGTTCACCGTGACCACAATCTCGGCTATTGCCTGGGTGAAAGCGAATTATTGGAGAGAGCACGGCCTGACGAGAGACGTTTGGCGCCGTTTTATTCGTTCACCGTGACCACGATCTCCGCTATTGCCTCGGTGAAAGCGAATTATTGGAGAGAGCACGGCCTGACGAGAGACGTTCGGCGCGGTTTTATTCGTTCACCGTGACCACGATCTCGGCTATTGCCTGGGTGAAAGCGAATTATTGGAGAGAGCACGGCCTGACGAGAGACGTTTGGCGCCGTTTTATTCGTTCACCGTGACCACGATCTCGGCTATTGCCTGGGTGAAAGCGAATTATTGGAGAGAGCACGGCCTGACGAGAGACGTTCGGCGCGGTTTTATTCGTTCACCGTGACCACGATCTCGGCTATTTCCTGGGTGAAAGCGAATTATTGGAGAGAGCACGGCCTGACGAGAGACGTTTGGCGCCGTTTTATTCGTTCACCGCGACCACGATCTCCGCTATTGCCTCGGTGAAAACGAATTATTGGAGAGAGCACGGCCTGACGAGAGACGTTCGGCGCGGTTTTATTCGTTCACCGTGACCACGATCTCGGCTATTGCCTGGGTGAAAGCGAATTATTGGAGAGAGCACGGCCTGACGAGAGACGTTTGGCGCGGTTTTATTCGTTCACCGTGACCACGATCTCGGCTATTGCCTGGGTGAAAGCGAATTATTGGAGAGAGCACGGCCTGACGAGAGACGTTCGGCGCGGTTTTATTCGTTCACCGTGACCACGATCTCGGCTATTGCCTGGGTGAAAGCGAATTATTGGAAAGAGCACGGCCTGACGAGAGACGTTTGGCGCCGTTTTATTCGTTCACCGTGACCACGATCTCGGCTATTGCCTGGGTGAAAGCGAATTATTGGAGAGAGCACGGCCTGACGAGAGACGTTCGGCGCGGTTTTATTCGTTCACCGTGACCACGATCTCGGCTATTGCCTGGGTGAAAGCGAATTATTGGAGAGAGCACGGCCTGACGAGAGACGTTTGGCGCCGTTTTATTTGTTCACCGTGACCACGATCTCGGCTATTGCCTCGGTGAAAGCGAATTATTGGAGAGAGCACGGCCTGACGAGAGACGTTCGGCGCGGTTTTATTCGTTCACCATGACCACGATCTCGGCTATTGCCTGGGTGAAAGCGAATTATTGGAGAGAGCACGGCCTGACGAGAGACGTTCGGCGCGGTTTTATTCGTTCACCGTGACCACGATCTCGGCTATTGCCTCGGTGAAAGCGAATTATTGGAGAGAGCACGGCCTGACCAGAGACGTTCGGCGCGGTTTTATTCGTTCACCGTGACCACGATCTCGGCTATTGCCTCGGTGAAAGCGAATTATTGGAGAGAGCACGGCCTGACGAGAGACATTCGGCGCGGTTTTATTCGTTCACCGTGACCACGATCTCGGCTATTGCCTCGGTGAAAGCGATTTATTGGAGAGAGCACGGCCTGACGAGAGACGTTCGTCCGCGGTTTTATTCGTTCACCGTGACCACGATCTCGGCTATTGCCTCGGTGAAAGCGAATTATTGGAGAGAGCACGGCCTGACGAGAGACGTTCGGCGCGGTTTTATTCGTTCACCGTGACCACGATCTCGGCTATTGCCCTCGGTGAAAGCGAATTATTGGAGAGAGCACGGCCTGACGAGAGACGTTCGGCGCGGTTTTATTCGTTCACCGTGACCACGATCTCGGCTATTGCCTCGGTGAAAGCGAATTATTGGAGAGAGCACGGCCTGACGAGAGACGTTCGGCGCGGTTTTATTCGTTCACCGTGACCACGATCTCGGCTATTGCCTCGGTGAAAGCGAATTTTTGGAGAGAGCACGGCCTGACGAGAGACGTTCGGCGCGGTTTTATTCGTTCACCGTGACCACGATCTCGGCTATTGCCTCGGTGAAAGCGAATTATTGGAGAGAGCACGGCCTGACGAGAGACGTTCGGCGCGGTTTTATTCGTTCACCGTGACCACGATCTCGGGTATTGCCTGGGTGAAAGCGAATTATTGGAGAGAGCACGGCCTGACGAGAGACGTTCGGCGCGGTTTTATTCGTTCACCGTGACCACGATCTCGGCTATTGCCTCGGTAAAGCGAATTATTGGAGAGAGCACGGGCCTGACGAGAGACGTTCGGCGCGGTTTTATTCGTTCACCGTGACCACGATCTCGGCTATTGCCTCGGTGAAAGCGAATTATTGGAGAGAGCACGGCCTGACGAGAGACGTTCGGCGCGGTTTTATTCGTTCACCGTGACCACGATCTCGGCTATTGCCTCGGTGAAAGCGAATTATTGGAGAGAGCACGGCCTGACGAGAGACGTTCGGCGCGGTTTTATTCGTTCACCGTGACCACGATCTCGGCTATTGCCTGGGTGAAAGCGAATTATTGGAGAGATCATGGCCTGACGAGAGACGTTCGGCGCGGTTTTATTCGTTCACCGTGACCACGATCTCGGCTATTGCCTCGGTGAAAGCGAATTATTGGAGAGAGCACGGCCTGACGAGAGACGTTCGGCGCGGTTTTATTCGTTCACCGTGACCACGATCTCGGCTATTGCCTCGGTGAAAGCGAATTATTGGAGAGAGCACGGCCTGACGAGAGACGTTCGGCGCGGTTTTATTCGTTCACGGTGACCACGATCTCGGCTATTGCCTGGGTGAAAGCGAATTATTGGAGAGAGCACGGCCTGACGATGGACGTTCGGCGCGGTTTTATTCGTTCACCGTGACCACGATCTCGGCTATTGCCTCGGTGAAAGCGAATTATTGGAGAGAGCACGGCCTGACGAGAGACGTTCGGCGCGGTTTTATTCGTTCACCGTGACCACGATCTCGGCTATTGCCTCGGTGAAAGCGAATTATTGGAGAGAGCACGGCCTGACGAGAGACGTTCGGCGCGGTTTTATTCGTTCACCGTGACCACGATCTCGGCTCTTGCCTCGGTGAAAGCGAATTGTTGGAGAGAGCACGGCCTGACGAGAGACGTTCGGCGCGGTTTTATTCGTTCACGGTGACCACGATCTCGGCTATTGCCTGGGTGAAAGCGAATTATTGGAGAGAGCACGGCCTGACGAGAGACGTTCGGCGCGGTTTTATTCGTTCACCGTGACCACGATCTCGGCTATTGCCTCGGTGAAAGCGAATTTTTGGAGAGAGCACGGCCTGACGAGAGACGTTCGCGCGGTTTTATTCGTTCACCGTGACCACGATCTCGGCTATTGCCTCGGTGAAAGCGAATTATTGGAGAGAGCACGGCCTGACGAGAGACGTTCGGCGCGGTTTTATTCGTTCACCGTGACCACGATCTCGGGTATTGCCTGGGTGAAAGCGAATTATTGGAGAGAGCACGGCCTGACGAGAGACGTTCGGCGCGGTTTTATTCGTTCACCGTGACCACGATCTCGGCTATTGCCTCGGTGAAAGCGAATTATTGGAGAGAGCACGGCCTGACGAGAGACGTTCGGCGCGGTTTTATTCGTTCACCGTGACCACGATCTCGGCTATTGCCTCGGTGAAAGCGAATTATTGGAGAGAGCACGGCCTGACGAGAGACGTTCGGCGCGGTTTTATTCGTTCACCGTGACCACGATCTCGGCTATTGCCTCGGTTGAAAGCGAATTATTGGAGAGAGCACGGCCTGACGAGAGACGTTCGGCGCGGTTTTATTCGTTCACCGTGACCACGATCTCGGCTATTGCCTGGGTGAAAGCGAATTATTGGAGAGATCATGGCCTGACGAGAGACGTTCGGCGCGGTTTTATTCGTTCACCGTGACCACGATCTCGGCTATTGCCTCGGTGAAAGCGAATTATTGGAGAGAGCACGGCCTGACGAGAGACGTTCGGCGCGGTTTTATTCGTTCACCGTGACCACGATCTCGGCTATTGCCTCGGTGAAAGCGAATTATTGGAGAGAGCACGGCCTGACGAGAGACGTTCGGCGCGGTTTTATTCGTTCACGGTGACCACGATCTCGGCTATTGCCTGGGTGAAAGCGAATTATTGGAGAGAGCACGGCCTGACGATGGACGTTCGGCGCGGTTTTATTCGTTCACCGTGACCACGATCTCGGCTATTGCCTCGGTGAAAGCGAATTATTGGAGAGAGCACGGCCTGACGAGAGACGTTCGGCGCGGTTTTATTCGTTCACCGTGACCACGATCTCGGCTATTGCCTCGGTGAAAGCGAATTATTGGAGAGAGCACGGCCTGACGAGAGACGTTCGGCGCGGTTTTATTCGTTCACCGTGACCACGATCTCGGCTCTTGCCTCGGTGAAAGCGAATTGTTGGAGAGAGCACGGCCTGACGAGAGACGTTTGGCGCGGTTTTATTCGTTCACCGCGACCACGATCTCGGCTGTTGCCTCGGTGAAAGCGAATTATTGGAGAGAGCACGGCCTGACGAGAGACGTTTGGCGCGGTTTTATTCGTTCACCGTGACCACGATCTCGGCTATTGCTCGGTGAAAGCGAATTATTGGAGAGAGCACGGCCTGACGAGAGACGTTTGGCGCGGTTTTTATTCGTTCACCGTGACCACGATCTCGGCTATTGCCTCGGTGAAAGCGAATTATTGGAGAGAGCACGGCCTGACGAGAGACGTTCGGCGCGGTTTTATTCGTTCACCGTGACCACGATCTCGGCTATTGCCTCGGTGAAAGCGAATTATTGGAGAGAGCACGGCCTGACGAGAGACGTTTGGCGCGGTTTTATTCGTTCACCGTGACCACGATCTCGGCTATTGCCTCGGTGAAAGCGAATTATTGAAGAGAGCACGGCCTGACGAGAGACGTTTGGCGCGGTTTTATTCGTTCACCGTGACCACGATCTCGGCTATTGCCTCGGTGAAAGCGAATTATTGGAGAGAGCACGGCCTGACGAGAGACGTTTGGCGCGGTTTTATTCGTTCACCGTGACCACGATCTCGGCTATTGCCTCGGTGAAAGCGAATTATTGGAGAGAGCACGGCCTGACGAGAGACGTTTGGCGCGGTTTTATTCGTTCACCGTGACCACGATCTCGGCTATTGCCTCGGTGAAAGCGAATTATTGGAGAGAGCACGGCCTGACGAGAGACGTTTGGCGCGGTTTTATTCGTTCACCGTGACCACGATCTCGGCTATTCCCTCGGTGAAAGCGAATTATTGGAGAGAGCACGGCCTGACGAGAGACGTTTGGCGCGGTTTTATTCGTTCACCGTGACCACGATCTCGGCTATTGCCTCGGTGAAAGCGAATTATTGGAGAGAGCACGGCCTGACGAGAGACGTTTGGCGCGGTTTTATTCGTTCACCGTGACCACGATCTCGGCTATTGCCTCGGTGAAAGCGAATTATTGGAGAGAGCACGGCCTGACGAGAGACGTTTGGCGCGGTTTTATTCGTTCACCGTGACCACGATCTCGGCTATTGCCTCGGTGAAAGCGAATTATTGGAGAGAGCACGGCCTGACGAGAGACGTTTGGCGCGGTTTTATTCGTTCACCGTGACCACGATCTCGCCTATTGCCTCGGTGAAAGCGAATTATTGGAGAGAGCACGGCCTGACGAGAGACGTTTGGCGCGGTTTTATTCGTTCACCGTGACCACGATCTCGGCTATTGCCTCGGTGAAAGCGAATTATTGGAGAGAGCACGGCCTGACGAGAGACGTTTGGCGCGGTTTTATTCGTTCACCGTGACCACGATCTCGGCTATTGCCTCGGTGAAAGCGAATTATTGGAGAGAGCACGGCCTGACGAGAGACGTTCGGCGCGGTTTTATTCGTTCACCGTGACCACGATCTCGGCTATTGCCTCGGTGAAAGCGAATTATTGGAGAGAGCACGGCCTGACGAGAGACGTTTGGCGCGGTTTTATTCGTTCACCGTGACCACGATCTCGGCTATTGCCTCGGTGAAAGCGAATTATTGGAGAGAGCACGGCCTGACGAGAGACGTTTGGCGCGGTTTTATTCGTTCACCGTGACCACGATCTCGGCTATTGCCTCGGTGAAAGCGAATTATTGGAGAGAGCACGGCCTGATGAGAGACGTTTGGCGCGGTTTTATTCGTTCACCGTGACCACGATCTCGGCTATTGCCTCGGTGAAAGCGAATTATTGGAGAGAGCACGGCCTGACGAGAGACGTTTGGCGCGGTTTTATTCGTTCACCGTGACCACGATCTCGGCTATTGCCTCGGTGAAAGCGAATTATTGGAGAGAGCACGGCCTGACGAGAGACGTTCGGCGCGGTTTTATTCGTTCACCGTGACCACGATCTCGGCTATTGCCTCGGTGAAAGCGAATTATTGGAGAGAGCACGGCCTGACGAGAGACGTTCGGCGCGGTTTTATTCGTTCACCGTGACCACGATCTCGGCTTTTGCCTCTGTGAAAGCGAATTATTGGAGAGAGCACGGCCTGACGAGAGACGTTCGGCGCGGTTTTATTCGTTCACCGTGACCACGATCTCGGCTATTGCCTCGGTGAAAGCGAATTATTGGAGAGAGCACGGCCTGACGAGAGACGTTTGGCGCGGTTTTATTCGTTCACCGTGACCACGATCTCGGCTATTGCCTCGGTGAAAGAGAATTATTGGAGAGAGCACGGCCTGACGAGAGACGTTCGGCGCGGTTTTATTCGTTCACCGTGACCACGATCTCTTCTATTGCCTCGGTGAAAGCGAATTATTGGAGAGAGCACGGCCTGACGAGAGACGTTTGGCGCGGTTTTATTCGTTCACCGTGACCACGATCGGGGCTATTGCCTCGGTGAAAGCGAATTATTGGAGAGAGCACGGCCTGACGAGAGACGTTTGGCGCGGTTTTATTCGTTCACCGTGACCACAATCTCGGCTATTGCCTCGGTGAAAGCGAATTATTGGAGAGAGCACGGCCTGAGGAGAGACGTTTGGCGCGGTTTTATTCGTTCACCGTGACCACGATCTCGGCTATTGCCTCGGTGAAAGCGAATTATTGGAGAGAGCACGGCCTGACGAGAGACGTTTGGCGCCGTTTTATTCGTTCACCGTGTACACGATCTCGGCTATTGCCTCGGTGAAAGCGAATTATTGGAGAGAGCACGGCCTGACGAGAGACGTTCGGCGCGGTTTTATTCGTTCACCGTGACCACGATCTCGCCTATTGCCTCGGTGAAAGCGAATTATTGGAGAGAGCACGGCCTGACGAGAGACGTTCGGCGCGGTTTTATTCGTTCACCGTGACCACGATCTCGGCTATTGCCTCGGTGAAAGCGAATTATTGGAGAGAGCACGGCCTGACGAGAGACGTTTGGCGCGGTTTTATTCGTTCACCGTGACCACGATCTCGGCTATTGCCTCGGTGAAAGCGAATTATTGGAGAGAGCACGGCCTGACGAGAGACGTTCGGCGCGGTTTTATTCGTTCACCGTGACCACGATCTCGGCTATTGCCTCGGTGAAAGCGAATTATTGGAGAGAGCACGGCCTGACGAGAGACGTTCGGTGCGGTTTTATTCGTTCACCGTGACCACGATCTCGGCTATTGCCTCGGTGAAAGCGAATTATTGGTGAGAGCACGGCCTGACGAGAGACGTTCGGCGCGGTTTTATTCGTTCAACGTGACCACGATCTCGGCTATTGCCTCGGTGAAAGCGAATTATTGGAAAGAGCACGGCCTGACGAGAGACGTTTGGCGCGGTTTTATTCGTTCACCGTGACCACGATCTCGGCTATTGCCTCGGTGAAAGCGAATTATTGGAGAGAGCACGGCCTGACGAGAGACGTTCGGCGCGGTTTTATTCGTTCACCGTGACCACGATCTCGGCTATTGCCTCGGTGAAAGCGAATTATTGGAGAGAGCACGGCCTGACGAGAGACGTTTGGCGCCGTTTTATTCGTTCACCGTGACCACGATCTCGGCTATTGCCTCGGTGAAAGCGAATTATTGGAGAGAGCACGGCCTGACGAGAGACGTTCGGCGCGGTTTTATTCGTTCACCGTGACCACGATCTCGGCTATTGCCTCGGTGAAAGCGAATTATTGGAGAGAGCACGGCCTGACGACAGAAGTTTGGCGCGGTTTTATTCGTTCACCGTGACCACGATCTCGGCTATTGCCTCGGTGAAAGCGAATTATTGGAGAGAGCACGGCCTGACGAGATACGTTCGGCGCGGTTTTATTCGTTCACCGTGACCACGATCTCAGCTATTGCCTCGGTGAAAGCGAATTATTGGAGAGAGCACGGCCTGACGAGAGCCGTTTGGCGCCGTTTTATTCGTTCACCGTGACCACGATCTCGGCTATTGCCTCGGTGAAAGCGAATTATTGGAGAGAGCACGGCCTGACGAGAGACGTTTGGCGCCGTTTTATTCGTTCACCGTGACCACGATCTCGGCTATTGCCTCGGTGAAAGCGAATTTTTGGAGAGAGCACGGCCTGACGAGAGACGTTTGGCGCGATTTTATTCGTTCACCGTGACCACGATCTCGGGTATTGCCTCGGTGAAAGCGAATTATTGGAGAGAGCACGGCCTGACGAGAGACGTTTGGCGCGGTTTTATTCGTTCACCGTGACCACGATCTCGGCTATTGCCTCGGTGTAAGCGAATTATTGGAGAGAGCACGGCCTGACGAGAGACGTTCGGCGCGGTTTTATTCGTTCACCGTGACCACGATCTCGGCTATTGCCTCGGTGAAAGCGAATTATTGGAGAGAGCGCGGCCTGACGAGAGACGTTCGGCGCGGTTTTATTCGTTCACCGTGACCACGATCTCGGCTATTGCCTCGGTGAAAGCGAATTATTGGAGAGAGCACGGCCTGACGAGAGACGTTTGGCGCGGTTTTATTCGTTCACCGTGACCACGATCTCGGCTATTGCCTCGGTGAAAGCGAATTATTGGAGAGAGCACGGCCTGACGAGAGACGTTCGGCGCGGTTTTATTCGTTCACCGTGTCCACGATCTCGGCTATTGCCTCGGTGAAAGCGAATTATTGGAGAGAGCACGGCCTGACGAGAGACGTTCGGCGCGGTTTTATTCGTTCACCGTGACCACGATCTCGGCTATTGCCTCGGTGAAAGCGAATTATTGGAGAGAGCACGGCCTGACGAGAGACGTTCGGCGCGGTTTTATTCGTTCACCGTGACCACGATCTCGGCTATTGCCTAGGTGAAAGCGAATTATTGGAGAGAGCACGGCCTGACGAGAGACGTTTGGCGCGGTTTTATTCGTTCACCGTGACCACGATCTCGGCTATTGCCTCGGTGAAAGCAAATTATTGGAGAGAGCACGGCCTGACGAGAGACGTTCGGCGCGGTTTTATTCGTTCACCGTGACCACGATCTTGGCTATGGCCTCGGTGAAAGCGAATTATTGGAGAGAGCACGGCCTGACGAGAGACGTTTGGCGCGGTTTTATTCGTTCACCGTGACCACGATCTCGGCTATTGCCTCGGTGAAAGCGAATTATTGGAGAGAGCACGGCCTGACGAGAGACGTTTGGCGCGGTTTTATTCGTTCACCGTGACCACGATCTCGGCTATTGCCTCGGTGAAAGCGAATTATTGGAGAGAGCACGGCCTGACGAGAGACGTTTGGCGCGGTTTTATTCGTTCACCGTGACCACGATCTCGGCTATTGCCTCGGTGAAAGTGAATTATTGGAGAGAGCACGGCCTGACGAGAGACGTTTGGCGCGGTTTTATTCGTTCACCGTGACCACGATCTCGGCTATTGCCTCGGTGAAAGCGAATTATTGGAGAGAGCACGGCCTGACGAGAGACGTTCGGCGCGGTTTTATTCGTTCACTGTGACCACGATCTCGGCTATTGCCTCGGTGAAAGCGAATTTTTGGAGAGAGCACGGCCTGACGAGAGACGTTTGGCGCGGTTTTATTCATTCACCGTGACCACATTCTTGGCTATTGCCTCGGTGAAAGCGAATTATTGGAGAGAGCACGGCCTGACGAGAGACGTTTGGCGCGGTTTTATTCGTTCACCGTGACCACGATCTCGGCTATTGCCTCGGTGAAAGCGAATTATTGGAGAGAGCACGGCCTGACGAGAGACGTTTGGCGCGGTTTTATTCGTTCACCGTGACCACGATCTCGGCTATTGCCTCGGTGAAAGCGAATTATTGGAGAGAGCACGGCCTGACGAGAGACGTTTGGCGCGGTTTTATTCGTTCACCGTGACCACGATCTCGGCTATTGCCTCGGTGAAAGCGAATTATTGGAGAGAGCACGGCCTGACGAGAGACGTTCGGCGCGGTTTTATTCGTTCACCGTGACCACGATCTCGGCTATTGCCTCGGTGAAAGCGAATTATTGGAGAGAGCACGGCCTGACGAGAGACGTTCGGCGCGGTTTTATTCGTTCACCGTGACCACGATCTCGGCTATTGCCTCGGTGAAAGCGAATTATTGGAGAGAGCACGGCCTGACGAGAGACGTTCGGCGCGGTTTTATTCGTTCACCGTGACCACGATCTCGGCTATTGCCTCGGTGAAAGCGAATTATTGGAGAGAGCACGGCCTGACGAGAGACGTTTGGCGCGGTTTTATTCGTTCACCGTGACCACGATCTCGGCTATTGCCTCGGTGAAAGCGAATTATTGGAGAGAGCACGGCCTGACGAGAGACGTTTGGCGCGGTTTTATTCGTTCACCGTGACCACGATCTAGGCTATTGCCTCGGTGAAAGCGAATTATTGGAGAGAGCACGGCCTGACGAGAGACGCTTGGCGCGGTTTTATTCGTTCACCGTGACCTCGATCTCGGCTATTGCCTCGGTGAAAGCGAATTATTGGAGAGAGCACGGCCTGACGAGAGGCGTTTGGCGCGGTTTTATTCGCTCACCGTGACCACGATCTCGGCTATTGCCTCGGTGAAAGCGAATTATTGGAGAGAGCACGGCCTGACGAGAGACGTTTGGCGCCGTTTTATTCGTTCACCGTGACCACGATCTCGGCTATTGCCTCGGTGAAAGCGAATTATTGGAGAGAGCACGGCCTGACGAGAGACGTTTGGCGCGGTTTTATTCGTTCACCGTAACCACAATCTCGGCTATTGCCTCGGTGAAAGCGAATTATTGGAGAGAGCACGGCCTGACGAGAGACGTTCGGCGCGGTTTTATTCGTTCACCGTGACCACGATCTCGGCTATTGCCTCGGTGAAAGCGAATTATTGGAGAGAGCACCGCCTGACGAGAGACGTTTGGCGCGGTTTTATTCGTTCACCGTGACCACGATCTCGGCTATTGCCTCGGTGAAAGCGAATTATTGGAGAGAGCACGGCCTGACGAGAGACGTTTGGCGCGGTTTTATTCGTTCACCGTGACCACGATCTCGGCTATTGCCTGGGTGAAAGCGAATTATTGGAGAGAGCACGGCCTGACGAGAGACGTTTGGCGCGGTTTTATTCGTTCACCGTGACCACGATCTCGGCTATTGCCTCGGTGAAAGCGAATTATTGGAGAGAGCACGGCCTGACGAGAGACGTTCGGCGCGGTTTTATTCGTTCACCGTGACCACGATCTCGGCTATTGCCTCGGTGAAAGCGAATTATTGGAGAGAGCACGGCCTGACGAGAGACGTTTGGCGCGGTTTTATTCGTTCACCGTGACCACGATCTCGGCTATTGCCTCGGTGAAAGCGAATTATTGGAGAGAGCACGGCCTGACGAGAGACGTTTGGCGCGGTTTTATTCGTTCACCGTGACCACGATCTCGGCTATTGCCTCGGTGAAAGCGAATTATTGGAGAGAGCACGGCCTGACGAGAGACGTTTGGCGCGGTTTTATTCGTTCACCGTGACCACGATCTCGGCTATTGCCTCGGTGAAAGCGAATTATTGGAGAGAGCACGGCCTGACGAGAGACGTTCGGCGCGGTTTTATTCGTTCACCGTGACCACGATCTCGGCTATTGCCTCGGTGAAAGCGAATTATTGGAGAGAGCACGGACTGACGAGAGACGTTCGGCGCGGTTTTATTCGTTCACCGTGACCACGATCTCGGCTATTGCCTCGGTGAAAGCGAATTATTGGAGAGAGCACGGCCTGACGAGAGACGTTTGGCGCGGTTTTATTCGTTCACCGTGACCACGATCTCGGCTATTGCCTCGGTGAAAGCGAATTATTGGAGAGAGCACGGCCTGACGAGAGACGTTTGGCGCGGTTTTATTCGTTCACCGTGACCGCGATCTCGGCTATTGCCTCGGTGAAAGCGAATTATTGGAGAGAGCACGGCCTGACGAGAGACGTTTGGCGCGGTTTTATTCGTTCACCGTGACCACGATCTCGGCTATTGCCTCGGTGAAAGCGAATTATTGGAGAGAGCACGGCCTGACGAGAGACGTTCGGCGCGGTTTTATTCGTTCACCGTGACCACGATCTCGGCTATTGCCTCGGTGAAAGCGAATTATTGGAGAGAGCACGGCCTGACGAGAGACGTTTGGCGCGGTTTTATTCGTTCACCGTGACCACGATCTCGGCTATTGCCTCGGTGAAAGCGAATTATTGGAGAGAGCACGGCCTGACGAGAGACGTTCGGCGCGGTTTTATTCGTTCACCGTGACCACGATCTCGGCTATTGCCTCGGTGAAAGCGAATTATTGGAGAGAGCACGGCCTGACGAGAGAGGTTCGGCGCGGTTTTATTCGTTCACCGTGACCACGATCTCGGCTATTGCCTCGGTGAAAGCGAATTATTGGAGAGAGCACGGCCTGACGAGAGACGTTTGGCGCGGTTTTATTCGTTCACCGTGACCACGATCTCGGCTATTGCCTCGGTGAAAGCGAATTATTGGAGAGAGCACGGCCTGACGAGAGACGTTTGGAGCGGTTTGATTCGTTCACCGTGACCACGATCTCGGCTATTGCCTCGGTGAAAGCGAATTATTGGAGAGAGCACGGCCTGACGAGAGACGTTTGGCGCGGTTTTATTCGTTCACCGTGACCACGATCTCGGCTATTGCCTCGGTGAAAGCGAATTATTGGAGAGAGCACGGCCTGACGAGAGACGTTCGGCGCGGTTTTATTCGTTCACCGTGACCACGATCTCGGCTATTGCCTCGGTGAAAGCGAATTATTGGAGAGAGCACGGCCTGACGAGAGACGTTCGGCGCGGTTTTATTCGTTCACCGTGACCACGATCTCGGCTATTGCCTCGGTGAAAGCGAATTATTGGAGAGAGCACGGCCTGACGAGAGACGTTTGGCGCGGTTTTATTCGTTCACCGTGACCACGATCTCGGCTATTGCCTCGGTGAAAGCGAATTATTGGAGAGAGCACGGCCTGACGAGAGACGTTCGGCGCGGTTTTATTCGTTCACCGTGACCACAATCTCGGCTATTGCCTCGGTGAAAGCGAATTATTGGAGATAGCACGGCCTGACGAGAGACGTTTGGCGCGGTTTTATTCGTTCACCGTGACCACGATCTCGGCTATTGCCTCGGTGAAAGCGAATTATTGGAGAGAGCACGGCCTGACGAGAGACGTTCGGCGCGGTTTTATTCGTTCACCGTGACCACGATCTCGGCTATTGCCTCGGTGAAAGCGAATTATTGGAGAGAGCACGGCCTGACGAGAAACGTTCGGCGCGGTTTTATTCCTTCATCGTGACCACGATCTCGGCTATTGCCTCGGTGAAAGCGAATTATTGGAGAGAGCACGGCCTGACGAGAGACGTTTGGCGCGGTTTTATTCGTTCACCGTGACCACGATCTCGGCTATTGCCTCGGTGAAAGCGAATTATTGGAGAGAGCACGGCCTGACGAGAGACGTTTGGCGCGGTTTTATTCGTTCACCGTGACCACGATCTCGGCTATTGCCTCGGTGAAAGCGAATTATTGGAGAGAGCACGGCCTGACGAGAGACGTTCGGCGCGGTTTTATTCGTTCACCGTGACCACGATCTCGGCTATTGCCTCGGTGAAAGCGAATTATTGGAGAGAGCACGGCCTGACGAGAGACGTTCGGCGCGGTTTTATTCGTTCACCGTGACCACGATCTCGCCTATTGCCTCGGTGAAAGCGAATTATTGGAGAGAGCACGGCCTGACGAGAGACGTTTGGCGCCGTTTTATTCGTTCACCGTGACCACGATCTCGCCTATTGCCTCGGTGAAAGCGAATTATTGGAGAGAGCACGGCCTGACGAGAGACGTTTGGCGCGGTTTTATTCGTTCACCGTGACCACGATCTCGGCTATTGCCTGGGTGAAAGCGAATTATTGGAGAGAGCACGGCCTGACGAGAGACGTTTGGCGCGGTTTTATTCGTTCACCGTGACCACGATCTCGGCTATTGCCTCGGTGAAAGCGAATTATTGGAGAGAGCACGGCCTGACGAGAGACGTTCGGCGCGGTTTTATTCGTTCACCGTGACCACGATCTCGGCTATTGCCTCGGTGAAAGCGAATTATTGGAGAGAGCACGGCCTGACGAGAGACGTTTGGCGCGGTTTTATTCGTTCACCGTGACCACGATCTCGGCTATTGCCTCGGTGAAAGCGAATTATTGGAGAGAGCACGGCCTGACGAGAGACGTTTGGCGCGGTTTTATTCGTTCACCGTGACCACGATCTCGGCTATTGCCTCGGTGAAAGCGAATTATTGGAGAGAGCACGGCCTGACGAGAGACGTTTGGCGCGGTTTTATTCGTTCACCGTGACCACGATCTCGGCTATTGCCTCGGTGAAAGCGAATTATTGGAGAGAGCACGGCCTGACGAGAGACGTTCGGCGCGGTTTTATTCGTTCACCGTGACCACGATCTCGGCTATTGCCTCGGTGAAAGCGAATTATTGGAGAGAGCACGGACTGACGAGAGACGTTCGGCGCGGTTTTATTCGTTCACCGTGACCACGATCTCGGCTATTGCCTCGGTGAAAGCGAATTATTGGAGAGAGCACGGCCTGACGAGAGACGTTTGGCGCGGTTTTATTCGTTCACCGTGACCACGATCTCGGCTATTGCCTCGGTGAAAGCGAATTATTGGAGAGAGCACGGCCTGACGAGAGACGTTTGGCGCGGTTTTATTCGTTCACCGTGACCGCGATCTCGGCTATTGCCTCGGTGAAAGCGAATTATTGGAGAGAGCACGGCCTGACGAGAGACGTTTGGCGCGGTTTTATTCGTTCACCGTGACCACGATCTCGGCTATTGCCTCGGTGAAAGCGAATTATTGGAGAGAGCACGGCCTGACGAGAGACGTTCGGCGCGGTTTTATTCGTTCACCGTGACCACGATCTCGGCTATTGCCTCGGTGAAAGCGAATTATTGGAGAGAGCACGGCCTGACGAGAGACGTTTGGCGCGGTTTTATTCGTTCACCGTGACCACGATCTCGGCTATTGCCTCGGTGAAAGCGAATTATTGGAGAGAGCACGGCCTGACGAGAGACGTTCGGCGCGGTTTTATTCGTTCACCGTGACCACGATCTCGGCTATTGCCTCGGTGAAAGCGAATTATTGGAGAGAGCACGGCCTGACGAGAGAGGTTCGGCGCGGTTTTATTCGTTCACCGTGACCACGATCTCGGCTATTGCCTCGGTGAAAGCGAATTATTGGAGAGAGCACGGCCTGACGAGAGACGTTTGGCGCGGTTTTATTCGTTCACCGTGACCACGATCTCGGCTATTGCCTCGGTGAAAGCGAATTATTGGAGAGAGCACGGCCTGACGAGAGACGTTTGGAGCGGTTTGATTCGTTCACCGTGACCACGATCTCGGCTATTGCCTCGGTGAAAGCGAATTATTGGAGAGAGCACGGCCTGACGAGAGACGTTTGGCGCGGTTTTATTCGTTCACCGTGACCACGATCTCGGCTATTGCCTCGGTGAAAGCGAATTATTGGAGAGAGCACGGCCTGACGAGAGACGTTCGGCGCGGTTTTATTCGTTCACCGTGACCACGATCTCGGCTATTGCCTCGGTGAAAGCGAATTATTGGAGAGAGCACGGCCTGACGAGAGACGTTCGGCGCGGTTTTATTCGTTCACCGTGACCACGATCTCGGCTATTGCCTCGGTGAAAGCGAATTATTGGAGAGAGCACGGCCTGACGAGAGACGTTTGGCGCGGTTTTATTCGTTCACCGTGACCACGATCTCGGCTATTGCCTCGGTGAAAGCGAATTATTGGAGAGAGCACGGCCTGACGAGAGACGTTCGGCGCGGTTTTATTCGTTCACCGTGACCACAATCTCGGCTATTGCCTCGGTGAAAGCGAATTATTGGAGATAGCACGGCCTGACGAGAGACGTTTGGCGCGGTTTTATTCGTTCACCGTGACCACGATCTCGGCTATTGCCTCGGTGAAAGCGAATTATTGGAGAGAGCACGGCCTGACGAGAGACGTTCGGCGCGGTTTTATTCGTTCACCGTGACCACGATCTCGGCTATTGCCTCGGTGAAAGCGAATTATTGGAGAGAGCACGGCCTGACGAGAAACGTTCGGCGCGGTTTTATTCCTTCATCGTGACCACGATCTCGGCTATTGCCTCGGTGAAAGCGAATTATTGGAGAGAGCACGGCCTGACGAGAGACGTTTGGCGCGGTTTTATTCGTTCACCGTGACCACGATCTCGGCTATTGCCTCGGTGAAAGCGAATTATTGGAGAGAGCACGGCCTGACGAGAGACGTTTGGCGCGGTTTTATTCGTTCACCGTGACCACGATCTCGGCTATTGCCTCGGTGAAAGCGAATTATTGGAGAGAGCACGGCCTGACGAGAGACGTTCGGCGCGGTTTTATTCGTTCACCGTGACCACGATCTCGGCTATTGCCTCGGTGAAAGCGAATTATTGGAGAGAGCACGGCCTGACGAGAGACGTTCGGCGCGGTTTTATTCGTTCACCGTGACCACGATCTCGCCTATTGCCTCGGTGAAAGCGAATTATTGGAGAGAGCACGGCCTGACGAGAGACGTTTGGCGCCGTTTTATTCGTTCACCGTGACCACGATCTCGCCTATTGCCTCGGTGAAAGCGAATTATTGGAGAGAGCACGGCCTGACGAGAGACGTTTGGCGCCGTTTTATTCGTTCACCGTGACCACGATCTCGCCTATTGCCTCGGTGAAAGCGAATTATTGGAGAGAGCACGGCCTGACGAGAGACGTTTGGCGCGGTTTTATTCGTTCACCGTGACCACGATCTCGCCTATTGCCTCGGTGAAAGCGAATTATTGGAGAGAGCACGGCCTGACGAGAGACGTTTGGCGCGGTTTTATTCGTTTACCGTGACCACGATCTCGCCTATTGCCTCGGTGAAAGCGAATTATTGGAGAGAGCACGGCCTGACGAGAGACGTTTGGCGCCGTTTTATTCGTTCACCGTGACCACGATCTCGCCTATTGCCTCGGTGAAAGCGAATTATTGGAGAGAGCACGGCCTGACGAGAGACGTTTGGCGCGGTTTTATTCGTTCACCCTGACCACGATCTCGGCTATTGCCTCCTTGAAAGCGAATTATTGGAGAGAGCACGGCCTGACGAGAGACGTTCGGCGCGGTTTTATTCGTTCACCGTGACCACGATCTCGGCTATTGCCTCGGTGAAAGCGAATTATTGGAGAGAGCACGGTCTGACGAGAGACGTTCGGCGCGGTTTTATTCGTTCACCGTGACCACGATCTCGGCTATTGCCTCGGTGAAAGCGAATTATTGGAGAGAGCACGGCCTGACGAGAGACGTTCGGCGCGGTTTTATTCGTTCACCGTGACCACGATCTCGGCTATTGCCTCGGTGAAAGCGAATTATTGGAGAGAGCACGGCCTGACGAGAGACGTTTGGCGCGGTTTTATTCGTTCACCGTGACCACGATCTCGGCTATTGCCTCGGTGAAAGCGAATTATTAGAGAGAGCACGGCTTGACGAGAGACGTTTGGCGCGGTTTTATTCGTTCACCGTGACCACGATCTCGGCTATTGCCTCGGTGAAAGCGAATTATTGGAGAGAGCACGGCCTGACGAGAGACGTTTGGCGCGGTTTTATTCGTTCACCGTGACCACGATCTCGCCTATTGCCTCGGTGAAAGCGAATTATTGGAGAGAGCACGGCCTGACGAGAGACGTTCGGCGCGGTTTTATTCGTTCACCGTGACCACGATCTCGGCTATTGCCTCGGTGAAAGCGAATTATTGGAGAGAGCACTGCCTGACGAGAGACGTTTGGCGCGGTTTTATTCGTTCACCGTGACCACGATCTCGGCTATTGCCTCGGTGAAAGCGAATTATTGGACAGAGCACGGCCTGACGAGAGACGTTTGGCGCGGTTTTATTCGTTCACCGTGACCACGATCTCGGCTATTGCCTCGGTGAAAGCGAATTATTGGAGAGAGCACGGCCTGACGAGAGACGTTTGGCGCGGTTTTATTCGTTCACCGTGACCACGATCTCGGCTATTGCCTCGGTGAAAGCGAATTATTGGAGAGAGCACGGCCTGACGAGAGACGTTTGGCGCGGTTTTATTCGTTCACCGTGACCACGATCTCGGCTATTGCCTCGGTGAAAGCGAAATATTGGAGAGAGCACGGCCTGACGAGAGACGTTTGGCGCCGTTTTATTCGTTCACCGTGACCACGATCTCGCCTATTGCCTCGGTGAAAGCGAATTATTGGAGAGAGCACGGCCTGACGAGAGACGTTCGGCGCCGTTTTATTCGTTCACCGTGACCACGATCTCGCCTATTGCCTCGGTGAAAGCGAATTATTGGAGAGAGCACGGCCTGACGAGAGACGTTTGGCGCGGTTTTATTCGTTCACCGTGACCACGATCTCGCCTATTGCCTCGGTGAAAGCGAATTATTGGAGAGAGCACGGCCTGACGAGAGACGTTTGGCGCGGTTTTATTCGTTCACCGTGACCACGATCTCGCCTATTTCCTCGGTGAAAGCGAATTATTGGAGAGAGCACGGCCTGACGAGAGACGTTCGGCGCGGTTTTATTCGTTCACCGTGACCACGATCTCGCCTATTGCCTCGGTGAAAGCGAATTATTGGAGAGAGCACGGCCTGACGAGAGACGTTTGGCGCCGTTTTAGTCGTTCACCGTGACCACGATCTCGCCTATTGCCTCGGTGAAAGCGAATTATTGGAGAGAGCACGGCCTGACGAGAGACGTTTGGCGCCGTTTTATTCGTTCACCGTGACCACGATCTCGCCTATTGCCTCGGTGAAAGCGAATTATTGGAGAGAGCACGGCCTGACGAGAGACGTTTGGCGCGGTTTTATTCGTTCACCGTGACCACGATCTCGCCTATTGCCTCGGTGAAAGCGAATTATTGGAGAGAGCACGGCCTGACGAGAGACGTTTGGCGCGGTTTTATTCGTTCACCGTGACCACGATCTCGCCTATTGCCTCGGTGAAAGCGAATTATTGGAGAGAGCACGGCCTGACGAGAGACGTTTGGCGCCGTTTTATTCGTTCACCGTGACCACGATCTCGCCTATTGTCTCGGTGAAAGCGAATTATTGGAGAGAGCACGGCCTGACGAGAGACGTTTGGCGCGGTTTTATTCGTTCACTGTGACCACGATCTCGGCTATTGCCTCCTTGAAAGCGAATTATTGGAGAGAGCACGGCCTGACGAGAGACGTTCGGCGCGGTTTTATTCGTTCACCGTGACCACGATCTCGGCTATTGCCTCGGTGAAAGCGAATTATTGGAGAGAGCACGGTCTGACGAGAGACGTTCGGCGCGGTTTTATTCGTTCACCGTGACCACGATCTCGGCTATTGCCTCGGTGAAAGCGAATTATTGGAGAGAGCACGGCCTGACGAGAGACGTTCGGCGCGGTTTTATTCGTTCACCGTGACCACGATCTCGGCTATTGCCTCGGTGAAAGCGAATTATTGGAGAGAGCACGGCCTGACGAGAGACGTTTGGCGCGGTTTTATTCGTTCACCGTGACCACGATCTCGGCTATTGCCTCGGTGAAAGCGAATTATTGGAGAGAGCACGGCCTGACGAGAGACGTTTGGCGCGGATTTATTCGTTCACCGTGACCACGATCTCGCCTATTGCCTCGGTGAAAGCGAATTATTGGAGAGAGCACGGCCTGACGAGAGACGTTTGGCGCCGTTTTATTCGTTCACCGTGACCACGATCTCGCCTATTGCCTCGGTGAAAGCGAATTATTGGAGAGAGCACGGCCTGACGAGAGAAGTTTGGCGCCGTTTTATTCGTTCACCGTGACCACGATCTCGCCTATTGCCTCGGTGAAAGCGAATTATTGGAGAGAGCACGGCCTGACGAGAGACGTTTGGCGCGGTTTTATTCGTTCACCGTGACCACGATCTCGCCTATTGCCTCGGTGAAAGCGAATTATTGGAGAGAGCACAGCCTGACGAGAGACGTTTGGCGCGGTTTTATTCGTTCACCGTGACCACGATCTCGCCTATTGCCTCGGTGAAAGCGAATTATTGGAGAGAGCACGGCCTGACGAGAGACGTTTGGCGCCGTTTTATTCGTTCACCGTGACCACGATCTCGCCTATTGCCTCGGTGAAAGCGAATTATTGGAGAGAGCACGGCCTGACGAGAGACGTTTGGCGCGGTTTTATTCGTTCACCGTGACCACGACGGCGTCTATTGCCTCGGTGAAAGCGAATTATTGGAGAGAGCACGGCCTGACAAAAGACGTTTGGAGCTGTTTTATTCGTTCACCGTGACCACGATCTCGGCTATTGCCTCGGCGAAAGCGAATTATTGGAGAGAGCACGGCCTGACGAGAGACGTTTGGCGCGGTTTTATTCGTTCACCGTGACCACGACGGCGTCTATTGCCTCGGTGAAAGCGAATTATTGGAGAGAGCACGGCCTGACGAGAGACGTTTGGCGCGGTTTTATTCGTTCACCGTGACCACGATCTCGGCTATTGCCTCGGTGAAAGCGAATTATTGGAGAGAGCACGGCCTGACGAGAGACGTTTGGCGCGGTTTTATTCGTTCACCGTGACCACGATCTCGGCTATTGCCTCGGTGAAAGCGAATTATTGGAGAGAGCACGGCCTGACGAGAGACGTTCGACGCGGTTTTATTCGTTCACCGTGACCACGATCTCGGCTATTGCCTCGGTGAAAGCGAATTATTGGAGAGAGCACGGCCTGACGACAGACGTTTGGCGCGGTTTTGTTCGTTCACCGTGACCACGATCTCGCCTATTGCCTCGGTGAAAGCGAATTATTGGAGAGAGCACGGCCTGACGAGAGACGTTTGGCGCGGTTTTATTCGTTCACCGTGACCACGATCTCGCCTATTGCCTCGGTGAAAGCGAATTATTGGAGAGAGCACGGCCTGACGAGAGACGTTTGGCGCCGTTTTATTCGTTCACCGTGACCACGATCTCGCCTATTGCCTCGGTGAAAGCGAATTATTGGAGAGAGCACGGCCTGACGAGAGACGTTTGGCGCGGTTTTATTCGTTCACCGTGACCACGACGGCGTCTATTGCCTCGGTGAAAGCGAATTATTGGAGAGAGCACGGCCTGACAAAAGACGTTTGGAGCTGTTTTATTCGTTCACCGTGTCCACGATCTCGGCTATTGCCTCGGTGAAAGCGAATTATTGGAGAGAGCACGGCCTGACGAGAGACGTTTGGCGCGGTTTTATTCGTTCACCGTGACCACGACGGCGTCTATTGCCTCGGTGAAAGCGAATTATTGGAGAGAGCACGGCCTGACGAGAGACGTTTGGCGCGGTTTTATTCGTTCACCGTGACCACGATCTCGGCTATTGCCTCGGTGAAAGCGAATTATTGGAGAGAGCACGGCCTGACGAGAGACGTTTGGCGCGGTTTTATTCGTTCACCGTGACCACGATCTCGGCTATTGCCTCGGTGAAAGCGAATTATTGGAGAGAGCACGGCCTGACGAGAGACGTTCGGCGCGGTTTTATTCGTTCACCGTGACCACGATCTCGGCTATTGCCTCGGTGAAAGCGAATTATTGGAGAGAGCACGGCCTGACGAGAGACGTTCGGCGCGGTTTTATTCGTTCACCGTGACCACGATCTCGGCTATTGCCTCGGGGAAAGCGAATTATTGGAGAGAGCACGGCCTGACGAGAGACGTTTGGCGCGGTTTTATTCGTTCACCGTGACCACGATCTCGGCTATTGCCTCTGTGAAAGCGAATTATTGGAGAGAGCACGGCCTGACGAGAGACGTTTGGCGCGGTTTTATTCGTTCACCGTGACCACGATCTCGGCTATTGCCTCCTTGAAAGCGAATTATTGGAGAGAGCACGGCCTGACGAGAGACGTTCGGCGCGGTTTTATTCGTTCACCGTGACCACGATCTCGGCTATTGCCTCGGTGAAAGCGAATTATTGGAGAGAGCACGGTCTGACGAGAGACGTTCGGCGCGGTTTTATTCGTTCACCGTGACCACGATCTCGGCTATTGCCTCGGTGAAAGCGAATTATTGGAGAGAGCACGGCCTGACGAGAGACGTTCGGCGCGGTTTTATTCGTTCACCGTGACCACGATCTCGGCTATTGCCTCGATGAAAGCGAATTATTGGAGAGAGCACGGCCTGATGAGAGACGTTTGGCGCGGTTTTATTCGTTCACCGTGACCACGATCTCGGCTATTGCCTCGGTGAAAGCGAATTATTGGAGAGAGCACGGCCTGACGAGAGACGTTCGGCGCGGTTTTATTCGTTCACCGTGACCACGATCTCGGCTATTGCCTCGGTGAAAGCGAATTATTGGAGAGAGCACGGCCTGACGAGAGACGTTTGGCGCGGTTTTATTCGTTCACCGTGACCACGATCTCGGCTATTGCCTCGGTGAAAGCGAATTATTGGAGAGAGCACGGCCTGACGAGAGACGTTCGGCGCGGTTTTATTCGTTCACCGTGACCATGACGGCGTCTATTGCCTCGGTGAAAGCGAATTATTGGAGAGAGCACGGCCTGACGAGAGACGTTCGGCGCGGTTTTATTCGTTCACCGTGACCACGATCTGGGCTATTGCCTCGGTGATAGCGAATTATTGGAGAGAGCACGGCCTGACGAGAGACGTTTGGCGCGGTTTTATTCGCTCACCGTGACCATGACGGCGTCTATTGCCTCGGTGAAAGCGAATTATTGGAGAGAGCACGGCCTGACGAGAGACGTTTGGCGCGGTTTTATTCGTTCACCGTGACCACGACGGCGTCTATTGCCTCGGTGAAAGCGAATTATTGGAGAGAGCACGGCCTGACGAGAGACGTTCGGCGCGGTTTTATTCGTTCACCGTGACCATGACGGCGTCTATTGCCTCGGTGAAAGCGAATTATTGGAGAGAGCACGGCCTGACGAGAGACGTTCGGCGCGGTTTTATTCGTTCACCGTGACCACGATCTCGGCTATTGCCTCGGTGAAAGCGAATTATTGGAGAGAGCACGGCCTGACGAGAGACGTTTGGCGCGGTTTTATTCGTTCACCGTGACCATGACGGCGTCTATTGCCTCGGTGAAAGCGAATTATTGGAGAGAGCACGGCCTGACTAGAGACGTTTGGCGCGGTTTTATTCGTTCACCGTGACCACGACGGCGTCTATTGCCTCGGTGAAAGCGAATTATTGGAGAGAGCACGGCCTGACGAGAGACGTTCGGCGCGGTTTTATTCGTTCACCGTGACCACGATCTCGGCTATTGCCTCGGTGAAAGCGAATTATTGGAGAGAGCACGGCCTGACGAGAGACGTTTGGCGCGGTTTTATTCGTTCACCGTGACCACGATCTCGGCTATTGCCTCGGTGAAAGCGAATTAATAGAGAGAGCACGGCCTGACGAGAGACGTTTGGCGCGGTTTTATTCGTTCACCGTGACCACGATCTCGGCTATTGCCTCGGTGAAAGCGAATTATTGGAGAGAGCACGGCCTGACGAGAGACGTTTGGCGCGGTTTTATTCGTTCACCGTGACCATGACGGCGTCTATTGCCTCGGTGAAAGCGAATTATTGGAGAGAGCACGGCCTGACGAGAGACGTTCGGCGCGGTTTTATTCGTTCACCGTGACCACGATCTCGGCTATTGCCTCGGTGAAAGCGAATTATTGGAGAGAGCACGGCCTGACGAGAGACGTTTGGCGCGGTTTTATTCGTTCACCGTGACCACGATCTCGGCTATTGCCTCGGTGAAAGCGAATTATTGGAGAGAGCACGGCCTGACGAGAGACGTTTGGCGCGGTTTTATTCGTTCACCGTGACCACGATCTCGGCTATTGCCTCGGTGAAAGCGAATTATTGGAGAGAGCACGGCCTGACGAGAGACGTTTGGCGCGGTTTTATTCGTTCACCGTGACCATGACGGCGTCTATTGCCTCGGTGAAAGCGAATTATTGGAGAGAGCACGGCCTGACGAGAGACGTTCGGCGCGGTTTTATTCGTTCACCGTTACCACGATCTCGGCTATTGCCTCGGTGAAAGCGAATTATTGGAGAGAGCACGGCCTGACGAGAGACGTTTGGCGCGGTTTTATTCGTTCACCGTGACCACGATCTCGGCTATTGCCTCGGTGAAAGCGAATTATTGGAGAGAGCACGACCTGACGAGAGACGTTCGGCGCGGTTTTATTCATTCACCGTGACCATGACGGCGTCTATTGCCTCGGTGAAAGCGAATTATTGGAGAGAGCACGGCCTGACGAGAGACGTTCGGCGCGGTTTTATTCGTTCACCGTGACCACGATCTCGGCTATTGCCTCGGTGAAAGCGAATTATTGGAGAGAGCACGGCCTGACGAGAGACGTTTGGCGCGGTTTTATTCGTTCACCGTGACCACGATCTCGGCTATTGCCTCGGTGAAAGCGAATTATTGGAGAGAGCACGGCCTGACGAGAGACGTTCGGCGCGGTTTTATTCGTTCACCGTGACCACGATCTCGGCTATTGCCTCGGTGAAAGCGAATTATTGGGGAGAGCACGGCCTGACGAGAGACGTTCGGCGCGGTTTTATTCGTTCACCGTGACCACGATCTCGGCTACTGCCTCGGTGAAAGCGAATTATTGGAGAGAGCACGGCCTGACGAGAGACGTTTGGCGCGGTTTTATTCGTTCACCGTGACCACGATCTCGGCTATTGCCTCGGTGAAAGCGAATTATTGGAGAGAGCACGGCCTGACGAGAGACGTTTGGCACGGTTTTATTCGTTCACCGTGACCATGACGGCGTCTATTGCCTCGGTGAAAGCGAATTATTGGAGAGAGCACGGCCTGACGAGAGACGTTCGGCGCGGTTTTATTCGTTCACCGTGACCACGATCTGGGCTATTGCCTCGGTGAAAGCGAATTATTGGAGAGAGCACGGCCTGACGAGAGACGTTTGGCGCGGTTTTATTCGCTCACCGTGACCATGACGGCGTCTATTGCCTCGGTGAAAGCGAATTATTGGAGAGAGCACGGCCTGACGAGAGACGTTTGGCGCGGTTTTATTCGTTCACCGTGACCACGACGGCGTCTATTGCCTCGGTGAAAGCGAATTATTGGAGAGAGCACGGCCTGACGAGAGACGTTCGGCGCGGTTTTATTCGTTCACCGTGACCATGACGGCGTCTATTGCCTCGGTGAAAGCGAATTATTGGAGAGAGCACGGCCTGACGAGAGACGTTCGGCGCGGTTTTATTCGTTCACCGTGACCACGATCTCGGCTATTGCCTCGGTGAAAGCGAATTATTGGAGAGAACACGGCCTGACGAGAGACGTTTGGCGCGGTTTTATTCGTTCACCGTGACCATGACGGCGTCTATTGCCTCGGTGAAAGCGAATTATTGGAGAGAGCACGGCCTGACGAGAGACGTTTGGTGCGGTTTTATTCGTTCACCGTGACCACGATCTCGGCTATTGCTGCGGTGAAAGCGAATTATTGGAGAGAGCACGGCCTGACGAGAGACGTTTAGCGCGGTTTTATTCGTTCACCGTGACCACGATCTCGGCTATTGCCTCGGTGAAAGCGAATTATTGGAGAGCGCACGGCCTGACGAGAGACGTTTGGCGCGGTTTTATTCGTTCACCGTGACCACGATCTCGGCTATTGCCTCGGTGAAAGCGAATTATTGGAGAGAGCACGGCCTGACGAGAGACGTTCGGCGCGGTTTTATTCGTTCACCGTGACCACGATCTCGGCTATTGCCTCGGTGAAAGCGAATTATTGGAGAGAGCACGGCCTGACGAGAGACGTTCGGCGCGGTTTTATTCGTTCACCGTGACCACGATCTCGGCTATTGCCTCGGTGAAAGCGAATTATTGAAGAGAGCACGGCCTGACAAGAGACGTTTGGCGCGGTTTTATTCGTTCACCGTGACCACGATCTCGGCTATTGCCTCGGTGAAAGCGAATTATTGGAGAGAGCACGGCCTGACGAGAGACGTTTTGCGCGGTTTTATTCGTTCATCGTGACCACGATCTCGGCTATTGCCTCGGTGAAAGCGAATTATTGGAGAGAGCACGGCCTGACGAGAGACGTTTGGCGCGGTTTTATTCGTTCACCGTGACCACGATCTCGGCTATTGCCTCGGTGAAAGCGAATTATTGGAGAGAGCACGGCCTGACGAGAGACGTTTCGCGCGGTTTTATTCGTTCACCGTGACCACGATCTCGGCTATTGCCTCGGTGAAAGCGAATTATTGGAGAGAGCACGGCCTGACGAGAGACGTTCGGCGCGGTTTTATTCGTTCACCGTGACCACGATCTCGGCTATTGCCTCGGTGAAAGCGAATTATTGGAGAGAGCACGGCCTGGCGAGAGACGTTCGGCGCGGTTTTATTCGTTCACCGTGACCACGATCTCGGCTATTGCCTCGGTGAAAGCGAATTATTGGAGAGAGCACGGCCTGACGAGAGACGTTTGGCGCGGTTTTATTCGTTCACCGTGACCACGATCTCGGCTATTGCCTCGGTGAAAGCGAATTATTGGAGAGAGCACGGCCTGACGAGAGACGTTTGGCGCGGTTTTATTCGTTCACCATGACCACGATCTCGGCTATTGCCTCGGTGAAAGCGAATTATTGGAGAGAGCACGGCCTGACGAGAGACGTTCGGCGCGGTTTTATTCGTTCACCGTGACCACGATCTCGGCTATTGCCTCGGTGAAAGCGAATTATTGGAGAGAGCACGGCCTGACGAGAGACGTTCGGCGCGGTTTTATTCGTTCACCGTGACCACGATCTCGGCTATTGCCTCGGTGAAAGCGAATTATTGGAAAGAGCACGGCCCGACGAGAGACGTTCGGCGTGGTTTTATTTGTTCACCGTGACCACGATCTCGGCTATTGCCTCGGTGAAAGCGAATTATTGGAGAGAGCACGGCCTGACGAGAGACGTTCGGCGCGGTTTTATTCGTTCACCGTGACCACGATCTCGGCTATTGCATCGGTGAAAGCGAATTATTGGAGAGAGCACGGCCTGACGAGAGACGTTTGGCGCGGTTTTATTCGTTCACCGTGACCACGATCTCGGCTATTGCCTCGGTGAAAGCGAATTATTGGAGAGAGCACGGCCTGACGAGAGACGTTTGGCGCGGTTTTATTCGTTCACCGTGACCACGACGGCGTCTATTGCCTCGGTGAAAGCGAATTATTGGAGAGAGCACGGCCTGACGAGAGACGTTCGGCGCGGTTTTATTCGTTCACCGTGACCACGATCTCGGCTATTGCCTCGGTGAAAGCGAATTATTGGAGAGAGCACGGCCTGACGAGAGACGTTTGGCGCGGTTTTATTCGTTCACCGTGACCATGAAGGCGTCTATTGCCTCGGTGAAAGCGAATTATTGGAGAGAGCACGGCCTGACGAGAGACGTTTGGTGCGGTTTTATTCGTTCACCGTGACCACGACGGCGTCTATTGCCTCGGTGAAAGCGAATTATTGGAGAGAGCACGGCCTGACGAGAGACGTTTGGCGCGGTTTTATTCGTTCACCGTGACCACGATCTCGGCTATTGCCTCGGTGAAAGCGAATTATTGGAGAGAGCACGGCCTGACGAGAGACGTTTGGCGCGGTTTTATTCGTTCACCGTGACCACGATCTCGGCTATTGCCTCGGTGAAAGCGAATTATTGGAGAGAGCACGGCCTGACGAGAGACGTTCGGCGCGGTTTTATTCGTTCACCGTGACCACGATCTCGGCTATTGCCTCGGTGAAAGCGAATTATTGGAGAGAGCACGGCCTGACGAGAGACGTTCGGCGCGGTTTTATTCGTTCACCGTGACCACGATCTCGGCTATTGCCTCGGTGAAAGCGAATTATTGGAGAGAGCACGGCCTGACGAGAGACGTTTGGCGCGGTTTTATTTGTTCACCGTGACCACGATCTCGGCTATTGCCTCGGTGAAAGCGAATTATTGGAGAGAGCACGGCCTGACGAGAGACGTTTTGCGCGGTTTTATTCGTTCATCGTGACCACGATCTCGGCTATTGCCTCGGTGAAAGCGAATTATTGGAGAGAGCACGGCCTGACGAGAGACGTTTGGCGCGGTTTTATTCGTTCACCGTGACCACGATCTCGGCTATTGCCTCGGTGAAAGCGAATTATTGGAGAGAGCACGGCCTGACGAGAGACGTTTGGCGCGGTTTTATTCGTTCACCGTGACCACGATCTCGGCTATTGCCTCGGTGAAAGCGAATTATTGGAGAGAGCACGGCCTGACGAGAGACGTTCGGCGCGGTTTTATTCGTTCACCGTGACCACGATCTCGGCTATTGCCTCGGTGAAAGCGAATTATTGGAGAGAGCACGGCCTGGCGAGAGACGTTCGGCGCGGTTTTATTCGTTCACCGTGACCACGATCTCGGCTATTGCCTCGGTGAAAGCGAATTATTGGAGAGAGCACGGCCTGACGAGAGACGTTTGGCGCGGTTTTATTCGTTCACCGTGACCACGATCTCGGCTATTGCCTCGGTGAAAGCGAATTATTGGAGAGAGCACGGCCTGACGAGAGACGTTTGGCGCGGTTTTATTCGTTCACCGTGACCACGATCTCGGCTATTGCCTCGGTGAAAGCGAATTATTGGAGAGAGCACGGCCTAATGAGAGACGTTCGGCGCGGTTTTATTCGTTCACCGTGACCACGATCTCGGCTATTGCCTCGGTGAAAGCGAATTATTGGAGAGAGCACGGCCTGACGAGAGACGTTCGGCGCGGTTTTATTCGTTCACCGTGACCACGATCTCGGCTATTGCCTCGGTGAAAGCGAATTATTGGAGAGAGCACGGCCTGACGAGAGACGTTCGGCGTGGTTTTATTCGTTCACCGTGACCACGATCTCGGCTATTGCCTCGGTGAAAGCGAATTATTGGAGAGAGCACGGCCTGACGAGAGACGTTCGGCGCGGTTTTATTCGTTCACCGTGACCACGATCTCGGCTATTGCCTCGGTGAAAGCGAATTATTGGAGAGAGCACGGCCTGACGTGAGACGTTTGGCGCGGTTTTATTCGTTCACCGTGACCACGATCTCGGCTATTGCCTCGGTGAAAGCGAATTATTGGAGAGAGCACGGCCTGACGAGAGACGTTTGGCGCGGTTTTATTCGTTCACCGTGACCACGACGGCGTCTATTGCCTCGGTGAAAGCGAATTATTGGAGAGAGCACGGCCTGACGAGAGACGTTTGGCGCGGTTTTATTCGTTCACCGTGACCACGATCTCGGCTATTGCCTCGGTGAAAGCGAATTATTGGACAGAGCACGGCCTGACGAGAGGCGTTCGGCGCGGTTTTATTCGTTCACCGTGACCACAATCTCGGCTATTGCCTCGGTGAAAGCGAATTATTGGAGAGAGCACGGCCTGGCGAGAGACGTTCGGCGCGGTTTTATTCGTTCACCGTGACCACGATCTCGGCTATTGCCTCGGTGAAAGCGAATTATTGGAGAGAGCACGGCCTGACGAGAGACGTTTGGCGCGGTTTTATTCGTTCACCGTGACCACGATCTCGGCTATTGCCTCGGTGAAAGCGAATTATTGGAGAGAGCACGGCCTGACGAGAGACGTTTGGCGCGGTTTTATTCGTTCACCGTGACCACGATCTCGGCTATTGCCTCGGTGAAAGCGAATTATTGGAGAGAGCACGGCCTGACGAGAGACGTTCGGCGCGGTTTTATTCGTTCACCGTGACCACGATCTCGGCTATTGCCTCGGTGAAAGCGAATTATTGGAGAGAGCACGGCCTGACGAGAGACGTTCGGCGCAGTTTTATTCGTTCACCGTGACCACGATCTCGGCTATTGCCTCGGTGAAAGCGAATTATTGGAGAGAGCACGGCCTGACGAGAGACGTTCGGCGTGGTTTTATTCGTTCACCGTGACCACGATCTCGGCTATTGCCTCGGTGAAAGCGAATTATTGGAGAGAGCACGGCCTGACGAGAGACGTTCGGCGCGGTTTTATTCGTTCACCGTGACCACGATCTCGGCTATTGCATCGGTGAAAGCGAATTATTGGAGAGAGCACGGCCTGACGAGAGACGTTTGGCGCGGTTTTATTCGTTCACCGTGACCACGATCTCGGCTATTGCCTCGGTGAAAGCGAATTATTGGAGAGAGCACGGCCTGACGAGAGACGTTTGGTGCGGTTTTATTCGTTCACCGTGACCACGACGGCGTCTATTGCCTCGGTGAAAGCGAATTATTGGAGAGAGCACGGCCTGACGAGAGACGTTTGGCGCGGTTTTATTCGTTCACCGTGACCACGATCTCGGCTATTGCCTCGGTGAAAGCGAATTATTGGAGAGAGCACGGCCTGACGAGAGACGTTTGGCGCGGTTTTATTCGTTCACCGTGACCACGACGGCGTCTATTGCCTCGGTGAAAGCGAATTATTGGAGAGAGCACGGCCTGACGAGAGACGTTTGGCGCGGTTTTATTCGTTCACCGTGACCACGACGGCGTCTATTGCCTCGGTGAAAGCGAATTATTGGAGAGAGCACGGCCTGACGAGAGACGTTTGGCGCGGTTTTATTCGTTCACCGTGACCACGATCTCGGCTATTGCCTCGGTGAAAGCGAATTATTGGAGAGAGCACGGCCTGACGAGAGACGTTTGGCGCGGTTTTATTCGTTCACCTTGACCACGATCTCGGCTATTGCCTCGGTGAAAGCGAATTATTGGAGAGAGCACGGCCTGACGAGAGACGTACGGCGCGGTTTTATTCGTTCACCGTGACCACGATCTCGGCAATTGCCTCGGAGAAAGCGAATTATTGGAGAGAGCACGGCCTGACGAGAGACGTTCGGCGCGGTTTTATTCGTTCACCGTGACCACGATCTCGGCTATTGCCTCGGTGAAAGCGAATTATTGGAGAGAGCACGGCCTGACGAGAGACGTTTGGCGCGGTTTTATTCGTTCACCGTGACCACGATCTCGGCTATTGCCTCGGTGATAGCGAATTATTGGAGAGAGCACGGCCTGACGAGAGACGTTTGGTGCGGTTTTATTCGTTCACCGTGACCACGATCTCGGCTATTGCCTCGGTGAAAGCGAATTATTGGAGAGAGCACGGCCTGACGAGAGACGTTTGGCGCGGTTTTATTCGTTCACCGTGACCACGACGGCGTCTATTGCCTCGGTGAAAGCGAATTATTGGAGAGAGCACGGCCTGACGAGAGACGTTTGGCGCGGTTTTATTCGTTCACCGTGACCACGACGGCGTCTATTGCCTCGGTGAAAGCGAATTATTGGAGAGAGCACGGCCTGACGAGAGACGTTTGGCGCGGTTTTATTCGTTCACCGTGACCACGATCTCGGCTATTGCCTCGGTGAAAGCGAATTATTGGTGAGAGCACGGCCTGACGAGAGACGTTTGGCGCGGTTTTATTCGTTCACCGTGACCACGACGGCGTCTATTGCCTCGGTGAAAGCGAATTATTGGAGAGAGCACGGCCTGACGAGAGACGTTTGGCGCGGTTTTATTCGTTCACCGTGACCACGACGGCGTCTATTGCCTCGGTGAAAGCGAATTATTGGAGAGAGCACGGCCTGACGAGAGACGTTTGGCGCGGTTTTATTCGTTCACGTGACCACGACGGCGTCTATTGCCTCGGTGAAAGCGAATTATTGGAGAGAGCACGGCCTGACGAGAGACGTTTGGCGCGGTTTTATTCGTTCACCGTGACCACGATCTCGGCTATTGCCTCGGTGAAAGCGAATTATTGGAGAGAGCACGGCCTGACGAGAGACGTTTGGCGCGGTTTTATTCGTTCACCATGACCACGACAGCGTCTATTGCCTCGGTGAAAGCGAATTATTGGAGAGAGCACGGCCTGACGAGAGACGTTTGGCGCGGTTTTATTCGTTCACCGTGACCACGACGGCGTCTATTGCCTCGGTGAAAGCGAATTATTGGAGAGAGCACGGCCTGACGAGAGACGTTTGGCGCGGTTTTATTCGTTCACCGTGACCACGATCTCGGCTATTGCCTCGGTGAAAGCGAATTATTGGAGAGAGCACGGCCTGACGAGAGACGTTTGGCGCGGTTTTATTCGTTCACCGTGACCACGATCTCGGCTATTGCCTCGGTGAAAGCGAATTATTGGAGAGAGCACGGCCTGACGAGAGACGTTCGGCGCGGTTTTATTCGTTCACCGTGACCACGATCTCGGCTATTGCCTCGGAGAAAGCGAATTATTGGAGAGAGCACGGCCTGATGAGAGACGTTCGGCGCGGTTTTATTCGTTCACCGTGACCACGATCTCGGCTATTGCCTCGGTGAAAGCGAATTATTGGAGAGAGCACGGCCTGACGAGAGACGTTTTGGCGCGGTTTTATTCGTTCACCGTGACCACGATCTCGGCTATTGCCTCGGTGAAAGCGAATTATTGGGAGAGAGCACGGCCTGACGAGAGACGTTTGGCGCGGTTTTATTCGTTCACCGTGACCACGACGGCGTCTATTGCCTCGGTGAAAGCGAATTATTGGAGAGAGCACGGCCTGACGAGAGACGTTTGGCGCGGTTTTATTCGTTCACCGTGACCACGACGGCGTCTATTGCCTCGGTGAAAGCGAATTATTGGAGAGAGCACGGCCTGACGAGAGACGTTTGGCGCGGTTTTATTCGTTCACCGTGACCACGATCTCGGCTATTGCCTCGGTGAAAGCGAATTATTGGAGAGAGCACGGTATGACGAGAGACGTTTGGCGCGGTTTTATTCGTTCACCGTGACCACAACGGCGTCTATTGCCTCGGTGAAAGCGAATTATTGGAGAGAGCACGGCCTGACGAGAGACGTTTTGGCGCGGTTTTATTCGTTCACCGTGACCACGACGGCGTCTATTGCCTCGGTGAAAGCGAATTATTGAAGAGAGCACGGCCTGACGAGAGACGTTTGGCGCGGTTTTATTCGTTCACCGTGACCACGATCTCGGCTATTGCCTCGGTGAAAGCGAATTATTGGAGAGAGCACGGCCTGACGAGAGACGTTCGTCGCGGTTTTATTCGTTCACCGTGACCACGATCTCGGCTATTGCCTCGGTGAAAGCGAATTATTGGAGAGAGCACGGCCTGACGAGAGACGTTCGGCGCGGTTTTATTAGTTCACCGTGACCACGATCTCGGCTATTGCCTCGGTGAAAGCGAATTATTGGAGAGAGCACGGCCTGACGAGAGACGTTTGGCGCGGTTTTATTCGTTCACCGTGACCACGATCTCGGCTATTGCCTCGGTGAAAGCGAATTATTGGAGAGAGCACGGCCTGACGAGAGACGTTCGGCGCGGTTTTATTCGTTCACCGTGCCCACGATCTCGGCTATTGCCTCGGTGAAAGCGAATTATTGGAGAGAGCACGGCCTGACGAGAGACGTTCGGCGCGGTTTTATTCGTTCACCGTGACCACGATCTCGGCTATTGCCTCGGTGAAAGCGAATTATTGGAGAGAGCACGGCCTGACGAGAGACGTTTGGCGCGGTTTTATTCGTTCACCGTGACCACGATCTCGGCTATTGCCTCGGTGAAAGCGAATTATTGGAGAGAGCACGGCCTGACGAGAGACGTTTGGCGCGGTTTTATTCGTTCACCGTGACCACGATCTCGGCTATTGCCTCGGTGAAAGCGAATTATTGGAGAGAGCACGGCCTGACGAGAGACGTTCGGCGCGGTTTTATTCGTTCACCGTGACCACGACGGCGTCTATTGCCTCGGTGAAAGCGAATTATTGGAGAGAGCACGGCCTGACGAGAGACGTTTGGCGCGGTTTTATTCGTTCACCGTGACCACGATCTCGGCTATTGCCTCGGTGAAAGCGAATTATTGGAGAGAGCACGGCCTGACGAGAGACGTTCGGCGCCGTTTTATTCGTTCACCGTGACCACGATCTCGGCTATTGCCTCGGTGAAAGCGAATTATTGGAGAGAGCACGGCCTGACGAGAGACGTTTGGCGCGGTTTTATTCGTTCACCGTGACCACGATCTCGGCTATTGCCTCGGTGAAAGCGAATTATTGGAGAGAGCACGGCCTGACGAGAGACGTTCGGCGCGGTTTTATTCGTTCACCGTGACCACGACGGCGTCTATTGCCTCGGTGAAAGCGAATTATTGGAGAGAGCACGGCCTGACGAGAGACGTTTGGCGCGGTTTTATTCGTTCACCCGTGACCACGATCTCGGCTATTGCCTCGGTGAAAGCGAATTATTGGAGAGAGCACGGCCTGACGAGAGACGTTTGGCGCGGTTTTATTCGTTCACCGTGACCACGATCTCGGCTATTGCCTCGGTGAAAGCGAATTATTGGAGAGCGCACGCCCTGACGAGAGTTTTTCGGCGCGGTTTTATTCGTTCACCGTGACCACGATCTCGGCTATTGCCTCGGTGAAAGCGAATTATTGGAGAGAGTTCGGCCTGACGAGAGACGTTTGGCGCGGTTTTATTCGTTCACCGTGACCACGATCTCGGCTATTGCCTCGGTGAAAGCGAATTATTGGAGAGAGCGCGGCCGGACGAGAGACGTTCGGCGCGGTTTTATTCGTTCACCGTGACCACGATCTCGGCTATTGCCTCGGTGAAAGTGAATTATTGGAGAGAGCACGGCCTGACGAGAGACGTTTGGCGCGGTTTTATTCGTTCACCGTGACCACGATCTCGGCTATTGCCTCGGTGAAAGCGAATTATTGGAGAGAGCACGGCCTGACGAGAGACGTTTGGCGCGGTTTTATTCGTTCACCGTGACCACGATCTCGGCTATTGCCTCGGTGAAAGCGAATTATTGGAGAGAGCACGGCCTGACGAGAGACGTTCGGCGCGGTTTTATTCGTTCACCGTGACCACGACGGCGTCTATTGCCTCGGTGAAAGCGAATTATTGGAGAGAGCACGGCCTGACGAGAGACGTTTGGCGCGGTTTTATTCGTTCACCGTGACCACGATCTCGGCTATTGCCTCGGTGAAAGCGAATTATTGGAGAGAGCACGGCCTGACGAGAGACGTTTGGCGCGGTTTTATTCTTTCACCGTGACCACGATCTCGGCTATTGCCTCGGTGAAAGCGAATTATTGGAGAGAGCACGGCCTGACGAGAGTTTTTTGGCGCGGTTTTATTCGTTCACCGTGACCACGATCTCGGCTATTGCCTCGGTGAAAGCGAATTATTGGAGAGAGTTCGGCCTGACGAGAGACGTTTGGCGCGGTTTTATTCGTTCACCGTGACCACGATCTCGGCTATTGCCTCGGTGAAAGCGAATTATTGGAGAGAGCGCGGCCGGACGAGAGACGTTCGGCGCGGTTTTATTCGTTCACCGTGACCACGATCTCGGCTATTGCCTCGGTGAAAGTGAATTATTGGAGAGAGCACGGCCTGACGAGAGACGTTTGGCGCGGTTTTATTCGTTCACCGTGACCACGATCTCGGCTATTGCCTCGGTGAAAGCGAATTATTGGAGAGAGCACGGCCTGACGAGAGACGTTCGGCGCGGTTTTATTCGTTCACCGTGACCACGATCTCGGCTATTGCCTCGGTGAAAGCGAATTATTGGAGAGAGCACGGCCTGACGAGAGACGTTTGGCGCGGTTTTATTCGTTCACCGTGACCACGATCTCGGCTATTGCCTCGGTGAAAGCGAATTATTGGAGAGAGCACGGCCTGACGAGAGACGTTCGGCGCGGTTTTATTCGTTCACCGTGACCACGATCTCGGCTATTGCCTCGGTGAAAGCGAATTATTGGAGAGAGCACGACCTGAAGAGAGACGTTTGGCGCGGTTTTATTCGTTCACCGTGACCACGACGGCGTCTATTGCCTCGGTGAAAGCGAATTATTGGAGAGAGCACGGCCTGACGAGAGACGTTTGGCGCGGTTTTATTCGTTCACCGTGACCACGACGGCGTCTATTGCCTCGGTGAAAGCGAATTATTGGAGAGAGCACGGCCTGACGAGAGACGTTTGGCGCGGTTTTATTCGTTCACCGTGACCACGATCTCGGCTATTGCCTCGGTGAAAACGAATTATTGGAGAGAGCACGGCCTGACGAGAGAGGTTCGTCGCGGTTTTATTCGTTCACCGTGACCACGATCTCGGCTATTGCCTCGGTGAAAGCGAATTATTGGAGAGAGCACGGCCTGACGAGAGACGTAAGGCGCGGTTTTATTAGTTCACCGTGACCACGATCTCGGCTATTGCCTCGGTGAAAGCGAATTATTGGAGAGAGCACGGCCTGACGAGAGACGTTTGGCGCGGTTTTATTCGTTCACCGTGACCACGATCTCGGCTATTGCCTCGGTGAAAGCGAATTATTGGAGAGAGCACGGCCTGACGAGAGACGTTCGGCGCGGTTTTATTCGTTCACCGTGACCACGATCTCGGCTATTGCCTCGGTGAAAGCGAATTATTGGAGAGAGCACGGCCTGACGAGAGACGTTCGGCGCGGTTTTATTCGTTCACCGTGACCACGATATCGGCTATTGCCTCGGTGAAAGCGAATTATTGGAGAGAGCACGGCCTGACGAGAGACGTTTGGCGCGGTTTTATTCGTTCACCGTGACCACGATCTCGGCTATTGCCTCGGTGAAAGCGAATTATTGGAGAGAGCACGGCCTGACGAGAGACGTTCGGCGCGGTTTTATTCGTTCACCGTGACCACGATCTCGGCTATTGCCTCGGAGAAAGCGAATTATTGGAGAGAGCACGGCCTGACGAGAGACGTTCGGCGCGGTTTTATTCGTTCACCGTGACCACGATCTCGGCTATTGCCTCGGTGAAAGCGAATTATTGGAGAGAGCACGGCCTGACGAGAGACGTTTGGCGCGGTTTTTATTCGTTCACCGTGACCACGATCTCGGCTATTGCCTCGGTGGAAAGCGAATTATTGGAGAGAGCACGGCCTGACGAGAGACGTTTGGCGCGGTTTTATTCGTTCACCGTGACCACGACGGCGTCTATTGCCTCGGTGAAAGCGAATTATTGGAGAGAGCACGGCCTGACGAGAGACGTTTGGCGCGGTTTTATTCGTTCACCGTGACCACGACGGCGTCTATTGCCTCGGTGAAAGCGAATTATTGGAGAGAGCACGGCCTGACGAGAGACGTTTGGCGCGGTTTTATTCGTTCACCGTGACCACGATCTCGGCTATTGCCTCGGTGAAAGCGAATTATTGGAGAGAGCACGGTATGACGAGAGACGTTTGGCGCGGTTTTATTCGTTCACCGTGACCACAACGGCGTCTATTGCCTCGGTGAAAGCGAATTATTGGAGAGAGCACGGCCCTGACGAGAGACGTTTGGCGCGGTTTTATTCGTTCACCGTGACCACGACGGCATCTATTGCCTCGGTGAAAGCGAATTATTGGAGAGAGCACGGCCTGACGAGAGACGTTTGGCGCGGTTTTATTCGTTCACCGTGACCACGATCTCGGCTATTGCCTCGGTGAAAGCGAATTATTGGAGAGAGCACGGCCTGACGAGAGACGTTCGTCGCGGTTTTATTCGTTCACCGTGACCACGATCTCGGCTATTGCCTCGGTGAAAGCGAATTATTGGAGAGAGCACGCCTGACGAGAGACGTTCGGCGCGGTTTTATTAGTTCACCGTGACCACGATCTCGGCTATTGCCTCGGTGAAAGCGAATTAGTGGAGAGAGCACGGCCTGACGAGAGACGTTTGGCGCGGTTTTATTCGTTCACCGTGACCACGATCTCGGCTATTGCCTCGGTGAAAGCGAATTATTGGAGGAGAGCACGGCCTGACGAGAGACGTTCGGCGCGGTTTTATTCGTTCACCGTGACCACGATCTCGGCTATTGCCTCGGTGAAAGCGAATTATTGGAGAGAGCACGGCCTGACGAGAGACGTTCGGCGCGGTTTTATTCGTTCACCGTGACCACGATCTCGGCTATTGCCTCGGTGAAAGCGAATTATTGGAGAGAGCACGGCCTGACGAGAGACGTTTGGCGCGGTTTTATTCGTTCACCGTGACCACGATCTCGGCTATTGCCTCGGTGAAAGCGAATTATTGGAGAGAGCACGGCCTAACGAGAGACGTTTGGCGCGGTTTTATTCGTTCACCGTGACCACGATCTCGGCTATTGCCTCGGTGAAAGCGAATTATTGGAGAGAGCACGGCCTGACGAGAGACGTTCGGCGCGGTTTTATTAGTTCACCGTGACCACGACGGCGTCTATTGCCTCGGTGAAAGCGAATTATTGGAGAGAGCACGGCCTGACGAGAGACGTTTGGCGCGGTTTTATTCGTTCACCGTGACCACGACGGCGTCTATTGCCTCGGTGAAAGCGAATTATTGGAGAGAGCACGGCCTGACGAGAGACGTTTGGCGCGGTTTTATTCGTTCACCGTGACCACGATCTCGGCTATTGCCTCGGTGAAAGCGAATTATTGGAGAGAGCACGGCCCTGACGAGAGACGTTCGTCGCGGTTTTATTCGTTCACCGTGACCACGATCTCGGCTATTGCCTCGGTGAAAGCGAATTATTGGAGAGAGCACGGCCTGACGAGAGACGTTCGGCGCGGTTTTATTAGTTCACCGTGACCACGATCTCGGCTATTGCCCTCGGTGAAAGCGAATTATTGGAGAGAGCACGGCCTGACGAGAGACGTTTGGCGCGGTTTTATTCGTTCACCGTGACCACGATCTCGGCTATTGCCTCGGTGAAAGCGAATTATTGGAGAGAGCACGGCCTGACGAGAGACGTTCGGCGCGGTTTTATTCGTTCACCGTGACCACGATCTCGGCTATTGCCTCGGTGAAAGCGAATTATTGGAGAGAGCACGGCCTGACGAGAGACGTTCGGCGCGGTTTTATTCGTTCACCGTGACCACGATCTCGGCTATTGCCTCGGTGAAAGCGAATTATTGGAGAGAGCACGGCCCTGACGAGAGACGTTTGGCGCGGTTTTTATTCGTTCACCGTGACCACGATCTCGGCTATTGCCTCGGTGAAAGCGAATTATTGGAGAGAGCACGGCCTGACGAGAGACGTTTGGCGTGGTTTTATTCGTTCACCGTGACCACGATCTCGGCTATTGCCTCGGTGAAAGCGAATTATTGGAGAGAGCACGGCCTGACGAGAGACGTTTGGCGCGGTTTTATTCGTTCACCGTGACCACGATCTCGGCTATTGCCTCGGTGAAAGCGAATTATTGGAGAGAGCACGGCCTGACGAGAGACGTTCGGCGCCGTTTTATTCGTTCACCGTGACCACGATCTCGGCTATTGCCTCGGTGAAAGCGAATTATTGGATGAGAGCACGGCCTGACGAGAGACGTTTGGCGCGGTTTTATTCGTTCACCGTGACCACGATCTCGGCTATTGCCTCGGTGAAAGCGAATTATTGGAGAGAGCACGGCCTGACGAGAGACGTTCGGCGCGGTTTTATTCGTTCACCGTGACCACGACGGCGTCTATTGCCTCGGTGAAAGCGAATTATTGGAGAGAGCACGGCCTGACGAGAGACGTTTGGCGCGGTTTTATTCGTTCACCGTGACCACGATCTCGGCTATTGCCTCGGTGAAAGCGAATTATTGGAGAGAGCACGGCCTGACGAGAGACGTTTGGCGCGGTTTTATTCGTTCACCGTGACCACGATCTCGGCTATTGCCTCGGTGAAAGCGAATTATTGGAGAGAGCACGGCCTGACGAGAGACGTTTGGCGCGGTTTTATTCGTTCACCGTGACCACGATCTCGGCTATTGCCTCGGTGAAAGCGAATTATTGGAGAGAGCACGGCCTGACGAGAGACGTTTGGCGCGGTTTTATTCGTTCACCGTGACCACGACGGCGTCTATTGCCTCGGTGAAAGCGAATTATTGGAGAGAGCACGGCCTGACGAGAGACGTTTGGCGCGGTTTTATTCGTTCACCGTGACCACGACGGCGTCTATTGCCTCGGTGAAAGCGAATTATTGGAGAGAGCACGGCCTGACGAGAGACGTTTGGCGCGGTTTTATTCGTTCACCGTGACCACGATCTCGGCTATTGCCTCGGTGAAAGCGAATTATTGGAGAGAGCACGGTATGACGAGAGACGTTTGGCGCGGTTTTATTCGTTCACCGTGACCACAACGGCGTCTATTGCCTTGGTGAAAGCGAATTATTGGAGAGAGCACGGCCTGACGAGAGACGTTTGGCGCGGTTTTATTCGTTCACCGTGACCACGACGGCGTCTATTGCCTCGGTGAAAGCGAATTATTGGAGAGAGCACGGCCTGACGAGAGACGTTTGGCGCGGTTTTATTCGTTCACCGTGACCACGATCTCGGCTATTGCCTCGGTGAAAGCGAATTATTGGAGAGAGCACGGCCTGACGAGAGACGTTCGTCGCGGTTTTATTCGTTCACCGTGACCACGATCTCGGCTATTGCCTCGGTGAAAGCGAATTATTGGAGAGAGCACGGCCTGACGAGAGACGTTCGGCGCGGTTTTATTAGTTCACCGTGACCACGATCTCGGCTATTGCCTCGGTGAAAGCGAATTAGTGGAGAGAGCACGGCCTGACGAGAGACGTTTGGCGCGGTTTTATTCGTTCACCGTGACCACGATCTCGGCTATTGCCTCGGTGAAAGCGAATTATTGGAGAGAGCACGGCCTGACGAGAGACGTTCGGCGCGGTTTTATTCGTTCACCGTGACCACGATCTCGGCTATTGCCTCGGTGAAAGCGAATTATTGGAGAGAGCACGGCCTGACGAGAGACGTTCGGCGCGGTTTTATTCGTTCACCGTGACCACGATCTCGGCTATTGCCTCGGTGAAAGCGAATTATTGGAGAGAGCACGGCCTGACGAGAGACGTTTGGCGCGGTTTTATTCGTTCACCGTGACCACGATCTCGGCTATTGCCTCGGTGAAAGCGAATTATTGGAGAGAGCACGGCCTAACGAGAGACGTTTGGCGCGGTTTTATTCGTTCACCGTGACCACGATCTCGGCTATTGCCTCGGTGAAAGCGAATTATTGGAGAGAGCACGGCCTGACGAGAGACGTTCGGCGCGGTTTTATTCGTTCACCGTGACCACGACGGCGTCTATTGCCTCGGTGAAAGCGAATTATTGGAGAGAGCACGGCCTGACGAGAGACGTTTGGCGCGGTTTTATTCGTTCACCGTGACCACGACGGCGTCTATTGCATCGGTGAAAGCGAATTATTGGAGAGAGCACGGCCTGACGAGAGACGTTTGGCGCGGTTTTATTCGTTCACCGTGACCACGATCTCGGCTATTGCCTCGGTGAAAGCGAATTATTGGAGAGAGCACGGCCTGACGAGAGACGTTCGTCGCGGTTTTATTCGTTCACCGTGACCACGATCTCGGCTATTGCCTCGGTGAAAGCGAATTATTGGAGAGAGCACGGCCTGACGAGAGACGTTCGGCGCGGTTTTATTAGTTCACCGTGACCACGATCTCGGCTATTGCCTCGGTGAAAGCGAATTATTGGAGAGAGCACGGCCTGACGAGAGACGTTTGGCGCGGTTTTATTCGTTCACCGTGACCACGATCTCGGCTATTGCCTCGGTGAAAGCGAATTATTGGAGAGAGCACGGCCTGACGAGAGACGTTCGGCGTGGTTTTATTCGTTCACCGTGACCACGATCTCGGCTATTGCCTCGGTGAAAGCGAATTATTGGAGAGAGCACGGCCTGACGAGAGACGTTCGGCGCGGTTTTATTCGTTCACCGTGACCACGATCTCGGCTATTGCCTCGGTGAAAGCGAATTATTGGAGAGAGCACGGCCTGACGAGAGACGTTTGGCGCGGTTTTATTCGTTCACCGTGACCACGATCTCGGCTATTGCCTCGGTGAAAGCGAATTATTGGAGAGAGCACGGCCTGACGAGAGACGTTTGGCGCGGTTTTATTCGTTCACCGTGACCACGATCTCGGCTATTGCCTCGGTGAAAGCGAATTATTGGAGAGAGCACGGCCTGACAAGAGACGTTCGGCGCGGTTTTATTCGTTCACCGTGACCACGACGGCGTCTATTGCCTCGGTGAAAGCGAATTATTGGAGAGAGCACGGCCTGACGAGAGACGTTTGGCGCGGTTTTATTCGTTCACCGTGACCACGATCTCGGCTATTGCCTCGGTGAAAGCGAATTATTGGAGAGAGCACGGCCTGACGAGAGACGTTCGGCGCCGTTTTATTCGTTCACCGTGACCACGATCTCGGCTATTGCCTCGGTGAAAGCGAATTATTGGAGAGAGCACGGCCTGACGAGAGACGTTTGGCGCGGTTTTATTCGTTCACCGTGACCACGATCTCGGCTATTGCCTCGGTGAAAGCGAATTATTGGAGAGAGCACGGCCTGACGAGAGACGTTCGGCGCGGTTTTATTCGTTCACCGTGACCACGACGGCGTCTATTGCCTCGGTGAAAGCGAATTATTGGAGAGAGCACGGCCTGACGAGAGACGTTTGGCGCGGTTTTATTCGTTCACCGTGACCACGATCTCGGCTATTGCCTCGGTGAAAGCGAATTATTGGAGAGAGCACGGCCTGACGAGAGACGTTTGGCGCGGTTTTATTCGTTCACCGTGACCACGATCTCGGCTATTGCCTCGGTGAAAGCGAATTATTGGAGAGAGTTCGGCCTGACGAGAGACGTTTGGCGCGGTTTTATTCGTTCACCGTGACCACGATCTCGGCTATTGCCTCGGTGAAAGCGAATTATTGGAGAGAGCGCGGCCTGACGAGAGACGTTTGGCGCGGTTTTATTCGTTCACCGTGACCACGATCTCGGCTATTGCCTCGGTGAAAGCGAAATATTGGAGAGAGCACGGCCTGACGAGAGACGTTCGGCGCGGTTTTATTCGTTCACCGTGACCACGATCTCGGCTATTGCCTCGGTGAAAGTGAATTATTGGAGAGAGCACGGCCTGACGAGAGACGTTTGGCGCGGTTTTATTCGTTCACCGTGACCACGATCTCGGCTATTGCCTCGGTGAAAGCGAATTATTGGAGAGAGCACGGCCTGACGAGAGACGTTCGGCGCGGTTTTATTCGTTCACCGTGACCACGATCTCGGCTATTGCCTCGGTGAAAGCGAATTATTGGAGAGAGCACGGCCTGACGAGAGACGTTTGGCGCGGTTTTATTCGTTCACCGTGACCACGATCTCGGCTATTGCCTCGGTGAAAGCGAATTATTGGAGAGAGCACGGCCTGACGAGAGACGTTCGGCGCGGTTTTATTCGTTCACCGTGACCACGATCTCGGCTATTGCCTCGGTGAAAGCGAATTATTGGAGAGAGCACGGCCTGACGAGAGACGTTTGGCGCGGTTTTATTCGTTCACCGTGACCACGACGGCGTCTATTGCCTCGGTGAAAGCGAATTATTGGAGAGAGCACGGCCTGACGAGAGACGTTTGGCGCGGTTTTATTCGTTCACCGTGACCACGATCTCGGCTATTGCCTCGGTGAAAGCGAATTATTGGAGAGAGCACGGCCTGACGACAGACGTTTGGCGCGGTTTTATTCGTTCACCGTGACCACGATCTCGGCTATTGCCTCGGTGAAAGCGAATTATTGGAGAGAGCACGGCCTGACGAGAGACGTTTGGCGCGGTTTTATTCGTTCACCGTGACCACGATCTCGGCTATTGCCTCGGTGAAAGCGAATTATTGGAGAGAGCACGGCCTGACGAGAGACGTTTGGCGCGGTTTTATTCGTTCACCGTGACCACGATCTCGGCTATTGCCTCGGTGAAAGCGAATAATTGGAGAGAGCACGGCCTGACGAGAGACGTTCGGCGCGGTTTTATTCGTTCACCGTGACCACGATCTCGGCTATTGCCTCGGTGAAAGCGAATTATTGGAGAGAGCACGGCCTGACGAGAGGCGTTTGGCGCGGTTTTATTCGTTCACCGTGACCACGACGGCGTCTATTGCCTCGGTGAAAGCGAATTATTGGAGAGAGCACGGCCTGACGAGAGACGTTTGGCGCGGTTTTATTCGTTCACCGTGACCACGATCTCGGCTATTGCCTCGGTGAAAGCGAATTATTGGAGAGAGCACGGCCTGACGAGAGACGTTTGGCGCGGTTTTATTCGTTCACCGTGACCACGATCTCGGCTATTGCCTCGGTGAAAGCGAATTATTGGAGAGAGCACGGCCTGACGAGAGACGTTTGGCGCGGTTTTATTCGTTCACCGTGACCACGATCTCGGCTATTGCGTCGGTGAAAGCGAATTATTGGAGAGAGCACGGCCTGACGAGAGACGTTTGGCGCGGTTTTATTCGTTCACCGTGACCACGATCTCGGCTATTGCCTCGGTGAAAGCGAATTATTGGAGGGAGCACGGCCTGACGAGAGACGTTTGGCGCGGTTTTATTCGTTCACCGTGACCACGATCTCGGCTATTGCCTCGGTGAAAGCGAATTATTGGAGAGAGCACGGCCTGACGAGAGACGTTTGGCGCGGTTTTATTCGTTCACCGTGACCACGATCTCGGCTATTGCCTCGGTGAAAGCGAATTATTGGAGAGAGCACGGCCTGACGAGAGACGTTTGGCGCGGTTTTATTCGTTCACCGTGACCACGATCTCGGCTATTGCCTCGGTGAAAGCGAATTATTGGAGAGAGCACCTCCTGACGAGAGACGTTTGGCGCGGTTTTATTCGTTCACCGTGACCACGATCTCGGCTATTGCCTCGGTGAAAGCGAATTATTGGAGAGAGCACGGCCTGACGAGAGACGTTTGGCGCGGTTTTATTCGTTCACCGTGACCACGATCTCGGCTATTGCCTCGGTGAAAGCGAATTATTGGAGAGAGCACGGCCTGACGAGAGACGTTTGGCGCGGTTTTATTCGTTCACCGTGACCACGATCTCGGCTATTGCCTCGGTGAAAGCGAATTATTGGAGAGAGCACGGCCTGACGAGAGACGTTTGGCGCGGTTTTATTCGTTCACCGTGACCACGATCTCGGCTATTGCCTCGGTGAAAGCGAATTATTGGAGAGAGCACGGCCTGACGAGGGACGTTTGGCGCGGTTTTATTCGTTCACCGTGACCACGATCTCGGCTATTGCCTCGGTGAAAGCGAATTATTGGAGAGAGCACGGCCTGACGAGAGACGTTTGGCGGGGTGTTATTCGTTCACCGTGACCACGATCTTGGCTATTGCCTCGGTGAAAGCGAATTATTGGAGAGAGCACGGCCTGACGAGAGACGTTCGGCGCGGTTTTATTCGTTCACCGTGACCACGATCTCGGCTATTGCCTCGGTGAAAGCGAATTATTGGAGAGAGCACGGCCTGACGAGAGACGTTTGGCGCGGTTTTATTCGTTCACCGTGACCACGATCTTGGCTATTGCCTCGGTGAAAGCGAATTATTGGAGAGAGCACGGCCTGACGAGAGACGTTCGGCGCGGTTTTATTCGTTCACCGTGACCACGGTCTCGGCTATTGCCTCGGTGAAAGCGAATTATTGGAGAGAGCACGGCCTGACGAGAGACGTTCGGCGCGGTTTTATTCGTTCACCGTGACCACGATCTCGGCTATTGCCTCGGTGAAAGCGAATTATTGGAGAGAGCACGGCCTGACGAGAGACGTTCGGTGCGGTTTTATTCGTTCACCGTGACCACGATCTCGGCTATTGCCTCGGTGAAAGCGAATTATTGGAGAGAGCACGGCCTGACGAGAGACGTACGGCGCGGTTTTATTCGTTCACCGTGACCACGATCTCGGCTATTGCCTCGGTGAAAGCGAATTATTGGAGAGAGCACGGCCTGACGAGAGACGTTCGGCGCGGTTTTATTCGTTCACCGTGACCACGATCTTGGCTATTGCCTCGGTGAAAGCGAATTATTGGAGAGAGCACGGCCTGACGAGAGACGTTCGGCGCGGTTTTATTCGTTCACCGTGACCACGGTCTCGGCTATTGCCTCGGTGAAAGCGAATTATTGGAGAGAGCACGGCCTGACGAGAGACGTTCGGCGCGGTTTTATTCGTTCACCGTGACCACGATCTCGGCTATTGCCTCGGTGAAAGCGAATTATTGGAGAGAGCACGGCCTGACGAGAGACGTTCGGTGCGGTTTTATTCGTTCACCGTGACCACGATCTCGGCTATTGCCTCGGTGAAAGCGAATTATTGGAGAGAGCACGGCCTGACGAGAGACGTACGGCGCGGTTTTATTCGTTCACCGTGACCACGATCTCGGCTATTGCCTCGGTGAAAGCGAATTATTGGAGAGAGCACGGCCTGACGAGAGACGTTCGGCGCGGTTTTATTCGTTCACCGTGACCACGATCTCGGCTATTGCCTCGGTGAAAGCGAATTATTGGAGAGAGCACGGCCTGACGAGAGACGTTCGGCGCGGTTTTATTCGTTCACCGTGACCACGATCTCGGCTATTGCCTCGGTGAAAGCGAATTATTGGAGAGAGCACGGCCTGACGAGAGACGTTCGGCGCGGTTTTATTCGTTCACCGTGACTACGATCTCGGCTATTGTCTCGGTGAAAGCGAATTATTGGAGAGAGCACGGCCTGACGAGAGACGTTCGGCGCGGTTTTATTCGTTCACCGTGACCACGATCTCGGCTATTGCCTCGGTGAAAGCGAATTATTGGAGAGAGCACGGCCTGACGAGAGCGTTTGGCGCGGTTTTATTCGTTCACCGTGACCACGACCTCGGCTATTGCCTCGGTGAAAGCGAATTATTGGAGAGAGCACGGCCTGACGAGAGACGTTCGGCGCGGTTTTATTCGTTCACCATGACCACGATCTCGGCTATTGCCTCGGTGAAAGCGAATTATTGGAGAGAGCACGGCCTGACGAGAGACGTTCGGCGCGGTTTTATTCGTTCACCGTGACCACGATCTCGGCTATTGCCTCGGTGAAAGCGAATTATTGGAGAGAGCACGGCCTGACGAGAGACGTTCGGCGCGGTTTTATTCGTTCACCGTGACCACGATCTCGGCTATTGCCTCGGTGAAAGCGAATTATTGGAGAGAGCACGGCCTGACGAGAGACGTTCGGCGCGGTTTTATTCGTTCACCGTGACCACGATCTCGGCTATTGTCTCGGTGAAAGCGAATTATTGGAGAGAGCACGGCCTGACGAGAGACGTTCGGTGCGGTTTTATTCGTTCACCGTGACCACGATCTCGGCTATTGCCTCGGTGAAAGCGAATTATTGGAGAGAGCACGGCCTGACGAGAGACGTTTGGCGCGGTTTTATTCGTTCACCGTGACCACGACCTCGGCTATTGCCTCGGTGAAAGCGAATTATTGGAGAGAGCACGGCCTGACGAGAGACGTTCGGCGCGGTTTTATTCGTTCACCGTGACCACGATCTCGGCTATTGCCTCGGTGAAAGCGAATTATTGGAGAGAGCACGGCCTGACGAGAGACGTTCGGCGCGGTTTTATTCGTTCACCGTGACCACGATCTAGGCTATTGCCTCGGTGAAAGCGAATTATTGGAGAGAGCACGGCCTGACGAGAGACGTTCGGCGCGATTTTATTCGTTCACCGTGGCCACGATCTCGGCTATTGCCTCGGTGAAAGCGAATTATTGGAGAGAGCACGGCCTGACGAGAGACGTTCGGCGCGGTTTTATTCGTTCACCGTGACCACGATCTCGGCTATTGCCTCGGTGAAAGCGAATTATTGGAGAGAGCACGGCCTGACGAGAGACGTTCGGCGCGGTTTTATTCGTTCACCGTGACCACGATCTCGGCTATTGCCTCGGTGAAAGCGAATTATTGGAGAGAGCACGGCCTGACGAGAGACGTTCGGCGCGGTTTTATTCGTTCACCGTGACCACGATCTCGGCTATTGCCTCGGTGAAAGCGAATTATTGGAGAGAGCACGGCCTGACGAGAGACGTTTGGCGCGGTTTTATTCGTTCACCGTGACCACGATCTCGGCTATTGCCTCGGTGAAAGCGAATTATTGGAGAGAGCACGGCCTGACGAGAGACGTTCGGCGCGGTTTTATTCGTTCACCGTGACCACGATCTCGGCTATTGCCTCGGTGAAAGCGAATTATTGGAGAGAGCACGGCCTGACGAGAGACGTTCGGCGCGGTTTTATTCGTTCACCGTGACCACGATCTCGGCTATTGCCTCGGTGAAAGCGAATTATTTGAGAGAGCACGGCCTGACGAGAGACGTTCGGCGCGGTTTTATTCGTTCACCGTGACCACGATCTCGGCTATTGCCTCGGTGAAAGCGAATTATTGGAGAGAGCACGGCCTGACGAGAGACGTTCGGCGCGGTTTTATTCGTTCACCGTGACCACGATCTCGGCTATTGTCTCGGTGAAAGCGAATTATTGGAGAGAGCACGGCCTGACGAGAGACGTTTGGCGCGGTTTTATTCGTTCACCGTGACCACGATCTCAGCTATTGCCTCGGTGAAAGCGAATTATTGGAGAGAGCACGGCCTGACGAGAGACGTTCGGCGCGGTTTTATTCGTTCACCGTGACCACGATCTCGGCTATTGCCTCGGTGAAAGCGAATTATTGGAGAGAGCACGGCCTGACGAGAGACGTTCGGCGCGGTTTTATTCGTTCACCGTGACCACGATCTCGGCTATTGCCTCGGTGAAAGCGAATTATTGGAGAGAGCACGGCCTGACGAGAGACGTTTGGCGCGGTTTTATTCGTTCACCGTGACCACGATCTCGGCTATTGCCTCGGTGAAAGCGAATTATTGGAGAGAGCACGGCCTGACGAGAGACGTTTGGCGCGGTTTTATTCGTTCACCGTGACCACCATCTCGGCTATTGCCTCGGTGAAAGCGAATATATTGGAGAGAGCACGGCCTGACGAGAGACGTTCGGCGCGGTTTTATTCGTTCACCGTGACCACGATCTCGGCTATTGCCTCGGTGAAAGCGAATTATTGGAGAGAGCACGGCCTGACGAGAGACGTTCGGCGCGGTTTTATTCGTTCACCGTGACCACGATCTCGGCTATTGCCTCGGTGAAAGCGAATTATTGGAGAGAGCACGGCCTGACGAGAGACGTTCGGCGCGGTTTTATTCGTTCACCGTGACCACGATCTCGGCTATTGCCTCGGTGAAAGTGAATTATTGGAGAGAGCACGGCCTGACAAGAGACGTTCGGCGCGGTTTTATTCGTTCACCGTGACCACGATCTCGGCTATTGCCTCGGTGAAAGCGAATTATTGGAGAGAGCACGGCCTGACGAGAGACGTTCGGCGCGGTTTTATTCGTTCACCGTGACCACGATCTCGGCTATTGCCTCGGTGAAAGCGAATTATTGGAGAGAGCACGGCCTGACGAGAGACGTTCGGCGCGGTTTTATTCGTTCACCGTGACCACGATCTCGGCTATTGCCTCGGTGAAAGCGAATTATTGGAGAGAGCACGGCCTGACGAGAGACGTTTGGCGCGGTTTTATTCGTTCACCGTGACCACGATCTCGGCTATTGCCTCGGTGAAAGCGAATTATTGGAGAGAGCACGGCCTGACGAGAGACGTTCGGCGCGGTTTTATTCGTTCACCGTGACCACGATCTCGGCTATTGCCTCGGTGAAAGCGAATTATTGGAGAGAGCACGGCCTGACGAGAGACGTTCGGCGCGGTTTTATTCGTTCACCGTGACCACGATCTCGGCTATTGCCTCGGTGAAAGCGAATTATTGGAGAGAGCACGGCCTGACGAGAGACGTTCGGCGCGGTTTTATTCGTTCACCGTGACCACGATCTCGGCTATTGCCTCGGTGAAATCGAATTATTGGAGAGAGCACGGCCTGACGAGAGACGTTCGGCGCGGTTTTATTCGTTCACCGTGACCACGATCTCGGCTATTGCCTCGGTGAAAGCGAATTATTGGAGAGAGCACGGCCTGACGAGAGACGTTGGGCGCGGTTTTATTCGTTCACCGTGACCACGATCTCGGCTATTGCCTCGGTGAAAGCGAATTATTGGAGAGAGCACGGCCTGACGAGGGACGTTCGGCGCGGTTTTATTCGTTCACCGTGACCACGATCTCGGCTATTGCCTCGGCGAAAGCGAATTATTGGAGAGAGCACGGCCTGACGAGAGACGTTCGGCGCGGTTTTATTCGTTCACCGTGACCACGATCTCGGCTATTGCCTCGGTGAAAGCGAATTATTGGAGAGAGCACGGCCTGACGAGAGACGTTCGGCGCGGTTTTATTCGTTCACCGTGACCACGATCTCGGCTATTGCCTCGGTGAAAGCGAATTATTGGAGAGAGCACGGCCTGACGAGAGACGTTCGGCGCGGTTTTATTCGTTCACCGTGACCACGATCTCGGCTATTGTCTCGGTGAAAGCGAATTATTGGAGAGAGCACGGCCTGACGAGAGACGTTTGGCGCGGTTTTATTCGTTCACCGTGACCACGATCTCAGCTATTGCCTCGGTGAAAGCGAATTATTGGAGAGAGCACGGCCTGACGAGAGACGTTCGGCGCGGTTTTATTCGTTCACCGTGACCACGATCTCGGCTATTGCCTCGGTGAAAGCGAATTATTGGAGAGAGCACGGCCTGACGAGAGACGTTCGGCGCGGTTTTATTCGTTCACCGTGACCACGATCTCGGCTATTGCCTCGGTGAAAGCGAATTATTGGAGAGAGCACGGCCTGCCGAGAGACGTTTGGCGCGGTTTTATTCGTTCACCGTGACCACGATCTCGGCTATTGCCTCGGTGAAAGCGAATTATTGGAGAGAGCACGGCCTGACGAGAGACGTTTGGCGCGGTTTTATTCGTTCACCGTGACCACCATCTCGGCTATTGCCTCGGTGAAAGCGAATTATTGGAGAGAGCACGGCCTGACGAGAGACGTTCGGCGCGGTTTTATTCGTTCACCGTGACCACGATCTCGGCTATTGCCTCGGTGAAAGCGAATTATTGGAGAGAGCACGGCCTGACGAGAGACGTTCGGCGCGGTTTTATTCGTTCACCGTGACCACGATCTCGGCTATTGCCTCGGTGAAAGCGAATTATTGGAGAGAGCACGGCCTGACGAGAGACGTTCGGCGCGGTTTTATTCGTTCACCGTGACCACGATCTCGGCTATTGCCTCGGTGAAAGCGAATTATTGGAGAGAGCACGGCCTGACAAGAGACGTTCGGTGCGGTTTTATTCGTTCACCGTGACCACGATCTCGGCTATTGCCTCGGTGAAAGCGAATTATTGGAGAGAGCACGGCCTGACGAGAGACGTTCGGCGCGGTTTTATTCGTTCACCGTGACCACGATCTCGGCTATTGCCTCGGTGAAAGCGAATTATTGGAGAGAGCACGGCCTGACGAGAGACTTTCGGCGCGGTTTTATTCGTTCACCGTGACCACGATCTCGGCTATTGCCTCGGTGAAAGCGAATTATTGGAGAGAGCACGGCCTGACGAGAGACGTTTGGCGCGGTTTTATTCGTTCACCGTGACCACGATCTCGGCTATTGCCTCGGTGAAAGCGAATTATTGGAGAGAGCACGGCCTGACGAGAGACGTTCGGCGCGGTTTTATTCGTTCACCGTGACCACGATCTCGGCTATTGCCTCGGTGAAAGCGAATTATTGGAGAGAGCACGGCCTGACGAGAGACGTTCGGCGCGGTTTTATTCGTTCACCGTGACCACGATCTCGGCTATTGCCTCGCTGAAAGCGAATTATTGGAGAGAGCACGGCCTGACGAGAGACGTTCGGCGCGGTTTTATTCGTTCACCGTGACCACGATCTCGGCTATTGCCTCGGTGAAAGCGAATTATTGGAGAGAGCACGGCCTGACGAGAGACGTTCGGCGCGGTTTTATTCGTTCACCGTGACCACGATCTCGGCTATTGCCTCGGTGAAAGCGAATTATTGGAGAGAGCACGGCCTGACGAGAGACGTTGGGCGCGGTTTTATTCGTTCACCGTGACCACGATCTCGGCTATTGCCTCGGTGAAAGCGAATTATTGGAGAGAGCACGGCCTGACGAGGGACGTTCGGCGCGGTTTTATTCGTTCACCGTGACCACGATCTCGGCTATTGCCTCGGCGAAAGCGAATTATTGGAGAGAGCACGGCCTGACGAGAGACGTTCGGCGCGGTTTTATTCGTTCACCGTGACCACGATCTCGGCTATTGCCTCGGTGAAAGCGAATTATTGGAGAGAGCACGGCCTGACGAGAGACGTTTGGCGCGGTTTTATTCGTTCACCGTGACCACGATCTCGGCTATTGCCTCGGTGAAAGCGAATTATTGGAGAGAGCACGGCCTGACGAGAGACGTTCGGCGCGGTTTTATTCGTTCACCGTGACCACGATCTCGGCTATTGCCTCGGTGAAAGCGAATTATTGGAGAGAGCACGGCCTGACGAGAGACGTTCGGCGCGGTTTTATTCGTTCACCGTGACCACGATCTCGGCTATTGCCTCGGTGAAAGCGAATTATTGGAGAGAGCACGGCCTGACGAGAGACGTTCGGCGCGGTTTTATTCGTTCACCGTGACCACGATCTCGGCTATTGCCTCGGTGAAAGCGAATTATTGGAGAGAGCACGGCCTGACGAGAGACGTTCGGCGCGGTTTTATTCGTTCACCGTGACCACGATCTCGGCTATTGCCTCGGTGAAAGCGAATTATTGGAGAGAGCACGGCCTGACGAGAGACGTTCGGCGCGGTTTTATTCGTTCACCGTGACCACGATCTCGGCTATTGAATCGGTGAAAGCGAATTATTGGAGAGAGCACGGCCTGACGAGAGACGTTCGGCGCGGTTTTATTCGTTCACCGTGACCACGATCTCGGCTATTGCCTCGGTGAAAGCGAATTATTGGAGAGAGCACGGCCTGACGAGAGACGTTGGGCGCGGTTTTATTCGTTCACCGTGACCACGATCTCGGCTATTGCCTCGGTGAAAGCGAATTATTGGAGAGAGCACGGCCTGACGAGGGACGTTCGGCGCGGTTTTATTCGTTCACCGTGACCACGATCTCGGCTATTGCCTCGGCGAAAGCGAATTATTGGAGAGAGCACGGCCTGACGAGAGACGTTCGGCGCGGTTTTATTCGTTCACCGTGACCACGATCTCGGCTATTGCCTCGGTGAAAGCGAATTATTGGAGAGAGCACGGCCTGACGAGAGACGTTCGGCGCGGTTTTATTCGTTCACCGTGACCACGATCTCGGCTATTGCCTCGGTGAAAGCGAATTATTGGAGAGAGCACGGCCTGACGAGAGACGTTCGGCGCGGTTTTATTCGTTCACCGTGACCACGATCTCGGCTATTGTCTCGGTGAAAGCGAATTATTGGAGAGAGCACGGCCTGACGAGAGACGTTTGGCGCGGTTTTATTCGTTCACCGTGACCACGATCTCAGCTATTGCCTCGGTGAAAGCGAATTATTGGAGAGAGCACGGCCTGACGAGAGACGTTCGGCGCGGTTTTATTCGTTCACCGTGACCACGATCTCGGCTATTGCCTCGGTGAAAGCGAATTATTGGAGAGAGCACGGCCTGACGAGAGACGTTCGGCGCGGTTTTATTCGTTCACCGTGACCACGATCTCGGCTATTGCCTCGGTGAAAGCGAATTATTGGAGAGAGCACGGCCTGACGAGAGACGTTTGGCGCGGTTTTATTCGTTCACCGTGACCACGATCTCGGCTATTGCCTCGGTGAAAGCGAATTATTGGAGAGAGCACGGCCTGACGAGAGACGTTTGGCGCGGTTTTATTCGTTCACCGTGACCACCATCTCGGCTATTGCCTCGGTGAAAGCGAATTATTGGAGAGAGCACGGCCTGACGAGAGACGTTCGGCGCGGTTTTATTCGTTCACCGTGACCACGATCTCGGCTATTGCCTCGGTGAAAGCGAATTATTGGAGACAGCACGGCCTGACGAGAGACGTTCGGCGCGGTTTTATTCGTTCACCGTGACCACGATCTCGGCTATTGCCTCGGTGAAAGCGAATTATTGGAGAGAGCACGGCCTGACGAGAGACGTTCGGCGCGGTTTTATTCGTTCACCGTGACCACGATCTCGGCTATTGCCTCGGTGAAAGCGAATTATTGGAGAGAGCACGGCCTGACAAGAGACGTTCGGCGCGGTTTTATTCGTTCACCGTGACCACGATCTCGGCTATTGCCTCGGTGAAAGCGAATTATTGGAGAGAGCACGGCCTGACGAGAGACGTTCGGCGCGGTTTTATTCGTTCACCGTGACCACGACCTCGGCTATTGCCTCGGTGAAAGCGAATTATTGGAGAGAGCACGGCCTGACGAGAGACTTTCGGCGCGGTTTTATTCGTTCACCGTGACCACGATCTCGGCTATTGCCTCGGTGAAAGCGAATTATTGGAGAGAGCACGGCCTGACGAGAGACGTTTGGCGCGGTTTTATTCGTTCACCGTGACCACGATCTCGGCTATTGCCTCGGTGAAAGCGAATTATTGGAGAGAGCACGGCCTGACGAGAGACGTTCGGCGCGGTTTTATTCGTTCACCGTGACCACGTTCTCGGCTATTGCCTCGGTGAAAGCGAATTATTGGAGAGAGCACGGCCTGACGAGAGACGTTCGGCGCGGTTTTATTCGTTCACCGTGACCACGATCTCGGCTATTGCCTCGCTGAAAGCGAATTATTGGAGAGAGCACGGCCTGACGAGAGACGTTCGGCGCGGTTTTATTCGTTCACCGTGACCACGATCTCGGCTATTGCCTCGGTGAAAGCGAATTATTGGAGAGAGCACGGCCTGACGAGAGACGTTCGGCGCGGTTTTATTCGTTCACCGTGACCACGATCTCGGCTATTGCCTCGGTGAAAGCGAATTATTGGAGAGAGCACGGCCTGACGAGAGACGTTGGGCGCGGTTTTATTCGTTCACCGTGACCACGATCTCGGCTATTGCCTCGGTGAAAGCGAATTATTGGAGAGAGCACGGCCTGACGAGGGACGTTCGGCGCGGTTTTATTCGTTCACCGTGACCACGATCTCGGCTATTGCCTCGGCGAAAGCGAATTATTGGAGAGAGCACGGCCTGACGAGAGACGTTCGGCGCGGTTTTATTCGTTCACCGTGACCACGATCTCGGCTATTGCCTCGGTGAAAGCGAATTATTGGAGAGAGCACGGCCTGACGAGAGACGTTTGGCGCGGTTTTATTCGTTCACCGTGACCACGATCTCGGCTATTGCCTCGGTGAAAGCGAATTATTGGAGAGAGCACGGCCTGACGAGAGACGTTCGGCGCGGTTTTATTCGTTCACCGTGACCACGATCTCGGCTATTGCCTCGGTGAAAGCGAATTATTGGAGAGAGCACGGCCTGACGAGAGACGTTCGGCGCGGTTTTATTCGTTCACCGTGACCACGATCTCGGCTATTGCCTCGGTGAAAGCGAATTATTGGAGAGAGCACGGCCTGACGAGAGACGTTCGGCGCGGTTTTATTCGTTCACCGTGACCACGATCTCGGCTATTGCCTCGGTGAAAGCGAATTATTGGAGAGAGCACGGCCTGACGAGAGACGTTCGGCGCGGTTTTATTCGTTCACCGTGACCACGATCTCGGCTATTGCCTCGGTGAAAGCGAATTATTGGAGAGAGCACGGCCTGACGAGAGACGTTGGGCGCGGTTTTATTCGTTCACCGTGACCACGATCTCGGCTATTGCCTCGGTGAAAGCGAATTATTGGAGAGAGCACGGCCTGACGAGAGACGTTTGGCGCGGTTTTATTCGTTCACCGTGACCACGATCTCGGCTATTGCCTCGGTGAAAGCGAATTATTGGAGAGAGCACGGCCTGACGAGAGACGTTCGGCGCGGTTTTATTCGTTCAACGTGACCACGATCTCGGCTATTGCCTCGGTGAAAGCGAATTATTGGAGAGAGCACGGCCTGACGAGAGACGTTCGGCGCGGTTTTATTCGTTCACCGTGACCACGATCTCGGCTATTGCCTCGGTGAAAGCGAATTATTGGAGAGAGCACGGCCTGACGAGAGACGTTGGGCGCGGTTTTATTCGTTCACCGTGACCACGATCTCGGCTATTGCCTCGGTGAAAGCGAATTATTGGAGAGAGCACGGCCTGACGAGAGACGTTCGGCGCGGTTTTATTCGTTCACCGTGACCACGATCTCGGCTATTGCCTCGGTGAAAGCGAATTATTGGAGAGAGCACGGCCTGACGAGAGACGTTCGGCGCGGTTTTATTCGTTCACCGTGACCACGATCTCGGCTATTGCCTCGGTGAAAGCGAATTATTGGAGAGAGCACGGCCTGACGAGAGACGTTTGGCGCGGTTTTATTCGATCACCGTGACCACGATCTCGGCTATTGCCTCGGTGAAAGCGAATTATTGGAGAGAGCACGGCCTGACGAGAGACGTTCGGCGCGGTTTTATTCGTTCACCGTGACCACGATCTCGGCTATTGCCTCGGTGAAAGCGAATTATTGGAGAGAGCACGGCCTGACGAGAGACGTTCGGCGCGGTTTTATTCGTTCACCGTGACCACGATCTCGGCTATTGCCTCGGTGAAAGCGAATTATTGGAGAGAGCACGGCCTGACGAGAGACGTTGGGCGCGGTTTTATTCGTTCACCGTGACCACGATCTCGGCTATTGCCTCGGTGAAAGCGCATTATTGGAGAGAGCACGGCCTGACGAGAGACGTTCGGCGCGGTTTTATTCGTTCACCGTGACCACGATCTCGGCTATTGCCTCGGCGAAAGCGAATTATTGGAGAGAGCACGGCCTGACGAGAGACGTTCGGCGCGGTTTTATTCGTTCACCGTGACCACGATCTCGGCTATTGCCTCGGTGAAAGCGAATTATTGGAGAGAGCACGGCCTGACGAGAGACGTTTGGCGCGGTTTTATTCGTTCACCGTGACCACGATCTCGGCTATTGCCTCGGTGAAAGCGAATTATTGGAGAGAGCACGGCCTGACGAGAGACGTTCGGCGCGGTTTTATTCGTTCACCGTGACCACGATCTCGGCTATTGCCTCGGTGAAAGCGAATTATTGGAGAGAGCACGGCCTGACGAGAGACGTTCGGCGCGGTTTTATTCGTTCACCGTGACCACGATCTCGGCTATTGCCTCGGTGAAAGCGAATTATTGGAGAGAGCACGGCCTGACGAGAGACGTTCGGCGCGGTTTTATTCGTTCACCGTGACCACGATCTCGGCTATTGCCTAGGTGAAAGCGAATTATTGGAGAGAGCACGGCCTGACGAGAGACGTTCGGCGCGGTTTTATTCGTTCACCGTGACCACGATCTCGGCTATTGCCTCGGTGAAAGCGAATTATTGGAGAGAGCACGGCCTGACGAGAGACGTTTGGCGCGGATTTATTCGTTCACCGTGACCACGATCTCGGCTATTGCCTCGGTGAAAGCGAATTATTGGAGAGAGCACGGCCTGACGAGAGACGTTCGGCGCGGTTTTATTCGTTCACCGTGACCACGATCTCGGCTATTGCCTCGGTGAAAGCGAATTATTGGAGAGAGCACGGCCTGACGAGAGACGTTCGGCGCGGTTTTATTCGTTCACCGTGACCACGATCTCGGCTATTGCCTCGGTGAAATCGAATTATTGGAGAGAGCACGGCCTGACGAGAGACGTTCGGCGCGGTTTTATTCGTTCACCGTGACCACGATCTCGGCTATTGCCTCGGTGAAAGTGAATTATTGGAGAGAGCACGGCCTGACGAGAGACGTTTGGCGCGGTTTTATTCGTTCACCGTGACCACGATCTCGGCTATTGCCTCGGTGAAAGCGAATTATTGGAGAGAGCACGGCCTGACGAGAGACGTTCGGCGCGGTTTTATTCGTTCACCGTGACCACGATCTCGGCTATTGCCTCGGTGAAAGCGAATTATTGGAGAGAGCACGGCCTGACGAGAGACGTTTGGCGCGGTTTTATTCGTTCACCGTGACCACGATCTCGGCTTTTGCCTCGGTGAAAGCGAATTATTGGAGAGAGCACGGCCTGACGAGAGACGTTCGGCGCGGTTTTATTCGTTCACCGTGACCACGATCTCGGCTATTGCCTCGGTGAAAGCGAATTATTGGAGAGAGCACGGCCTGACGAGAGACGTTCGGCGCGGTTTTATTCGTTCACCGTGACCACGATCTCGGCTATTGCCTCGGTGAAAGCGAATTATTGGAGAGAGCACGGCCTGACGAGAAACGTTCGGCGCGGTTTTATTCGTTCACCGTGACCACGATCTCGGCTATTGCCTCGGTGAAAGCGAATTATTGGAGAGAGCACGGCCTGACGAGAGACGTTTGGCGCGGTTTTATTCGTTCACCGTGACCACGATCTCGGCTATTGCCTCGGTGAAAGCGAATTATTGGAGAGAGCACGGCCTGACGAGAGACGTTCGGCGCGGTTTTATTCGTTCACCGTGACCACGATCTCGGCTATTGCCTCGGTGAAAGCGAATTATTGGAGAGAGCACGGCCTGACGAGAGACGTTCGGCGCGGTTTTATTCGTTCACCGTGACCACGATCTCGGCTATTGCCTCGGTGAAAGCGAATTATTGGAGAGAGCACGGACTGACGAGAGACGTTCGGCGCGGTTTTATTCGTTCACCGTGACCACGATCTCGGCTATTGCCTCGGTGAAAGCGAATTATTGGAGAGAGCACGGCCTGACGAGAGACGTTCGGCGCGGTTTTATTCGTTCACCGTGACCACGATCTCGGCTATTGCCTCGGTGAAAGCGAATTATTGGAGAGAGCACGGCCTGACGAGAGACGTTTGGCGCGGTTTTATTCGTTCACCGTGACCACGATCTCGGCTATTGCCTCGGTGAAAGCGAATTATTGGAGAGAGCACGGCCTGACGAGAGACGTTCGGCGCGGTTTTATTCGTTCACCGTGACCACGATCTCGGCTATTGCCTCGGTGAAAGCGAATTATTGGAGAGAGCACGGCCTGACGAGAGACGTTCGGCGCGGTTCTATTCGTTCACCGTGACCACGATCTCGGCTATTGCCTCGGTGAAAGCGAATTATTGGAGAGAGCACGGCCTGACGAGAGACGTTCGGCGCAGTTTTATTCATTCACCGTGACCACGATCTCGGCTATTGCCTCGGTGAAAGCGAATTATTGGAGAGAGCACGGCCTGACGAGAGACGTTCGGCGCGGTTTTATTCGTTCACCGTGACCACGATCTCGGCTATTGCCTCGGTGAAAGCGAATTATTGGAGAGAGCACGGCCTGACGAGAGACGTTCGGCGCGGTTTTATTCGTTCACCGTGACCACGATCTCGGCTATTGCCTCGGTGAAAGCGAATTATTGGAGAGAGTACGGCCTGACGAGAGACGTTCGGCGCGGTTTTATTCGTTCACCGTGACCACGATCTCGGCTATTGCCTCGGTGAAAGCGAATTATTGGAGAGAGCACGGCCTGACGAGAGACGTTCGGCGCGGTTTTATTCGTTCACCGTGACCACGATCTCGGCTATTGCCTCGGTGAAAGCGAATTATTGGAGAGAGCACGGCCTGACGAGAGACGTTCGGCGCGGTTTTATTCGTTCACCGTGACCACGATCTCGGCTATTGCCTCGGTGAAAGCGAATTATTGGAGAGAGCACGGCCTGACGAGAGACGTTCGGCGCGGTTTTATTCGTTCACCGTGACCACGATCTCGGCTATTGCCTCGGTGAAAGCGAATTATTGGAGAGAGCACGGCCTGACGAGAGACGTTCGGCGCGGTTTTATTCGTTCACCGTGACCACGATCTCGGCTATTGCCTCGGTGAAAGCGAATTATTGGAGAGAGCACGGCCTGACGAGAGACGTTTGGCGCGGTTTTATTCGTTCACCGTGACCACGATCTCGGCTATTGCCTCGGTGAAAGCGAATTATTGGAGAGAGCACGGCCTGACAAGAGACGTTCGGCGCGGTTTTATTCGTTCACCGTGACCACGATCTCGGCTATTGCCTCGGTGAAAGCGAATTATTGGAGAGAGCACGGCCTGACGAGAGACGTTTGGCGCGGTTTTATTCGTTCACCATGACCACGATCTCGGCTATTGCCTCGGTGAAAGCGAATTATTGGAGAGAGCACGGCCTGACAAGAGACGTTCGGCGCGGTTTTATTCGTTCACCGTGACCACGATCTCGGCTATTGTCTCGGTGAAAGCGAATTATTGGAGAGAGCACGGCCTGACGAGAGACGTTCGGCGCGGTTTTATTCGTTCACCGTGACCACGATCTCGGCTATTGCCTCGGTGAAAGCGAATTATTGGAGAGAGCACGGCCTGACGAGAGACGTTTGGCGCGGTTTTATTCGTTCATTGTGACCACCATCTCGGCTATTGCCTCGGTGAAAGCGAATTATTGGAGAGAGCACGGCCTGCGAGAGACGTTCGGCGCGGTTTTATTCGTTCACCGTGACCACGATCTCGGCTATTGCCTCGGTGAAAGCGAATTATTGGAGAGAGCACGGCCTGACGAGAGACGTTCGGCGCGGTTTTATTCGTTCACCGTGACCACGATCTCGGCTATTGCCTCGGTGAAAGCGAATTATTGGAGAGAGCACGGCCTGACGAGAGACGTTCTGCGCGGTTTTATTCGTTCACCGTGACCACGATCTCGGCTATTGCCTCGGTGAAAGCGAATTATTGGAGAGAGCACGGCCTGACGAGAGACGTTTGGCGCAGTTTTATTCGTTCCCCGTGACCACGATCTCGGCTATTGCCTCGGTGAAAGCGAATTATTGGAGAGAGCACGGCCTGACGAGAGACGTTCGGCGCGGTTTATTCGTTCACCGTGACCACGATCTCGGCTATTGCCTCGGTGAAAGCGAATTATTGGAGAGAGCACGGCCTGACGAGAGATGTTCGGCGCGGTTTTATTCGTTCACCGTGACCACGATCTCGGCTATTGCCTCGGTGAAAGCGAATTATTGGAGAGAGCACGGCCTGACGAGAGACGTTCGGCGCGGTTTTATTCGTTCACCGTGACCACGATCTCGGCTATTGCCTCGGTGAAAGCGAATTATTGGAGAGAGCACGGCCTGACGAGAGACGTTCGGCGCGGTTTTATTCGTTCACCGTGACCACGATCTCGGCTATTGCCTCGGTGAAAGCGAATTATTGGAGAGAGCACGGCCTGACGAGAGACGTTCGGCGCGGTTTTATTCGTTCACCGTGACCACGATCTCGGCTATTGCCTCGGTGAAAGCGAATTATTGGACAGAGCACGGCCTGACGAGAGACGTTCGGCGCGGTTTTATTCGTTCACCGTGATCACGATCTCGGCTATTGCCTCGGTGAAAGCGAATTATTGGAGAGAGCACGGCCTGACGAGAGACGTTCGGCGCGGTTTTATTCGTTCACCGTGACCACGATCTCGGCTATTGCCTCGGTGAAAGCGAATTATTGGAGAGAGCACGGCCTGACGAGAGACGTTCGGCGCGGTTTTATTCGTTCACCGTGACCACGATCTCGGCTATTGCCTCGGTGAAAGCGAATTATTGGAGAGAGCACGGCCTGACGAGAGACGTTCGGCGTGGTTTTATTCGTTCACCGTGACCACGATCTCGGCTATTACCTCGGTGAAAGCGATTTATTGGAGAGAGCACGGCCTGACGAGAGACGTTCGGCGCGGTTTTATTCGTTCACCGTGACCACGATCTCGGCTATTGCCTCGGTGAAAGCGAATTATTGGAGAGAGCACGGCCTGACGAGAGACGTTTGGCGCGGTTTTATTCGTTCACCGTGAGCACGATCTCGGCTATTGCCTCGGTGAAAGCGAATTATTGGAGAGAGCACGGCCTGACGAGAGACGTTTGGCGCGGTTTTATTCGTTCACCGTGACCACGATCTCGGCTATTGCCTCGGTGAAAGCGAATTGTTGGAGAGAGCACGGCCTGACGAGAGACGTTCGGCACGGTTTTATTCGTTCACCGTGACCACGATCTCGGCTATTGCCTCGGTGAAAGCGAATTATTGGAGAGAGCACGGCCTGACGAGAGACGTTTGGCGCGGTTTTATTCGTTCACCGTGACCACGATCTCGGCTATTGCCTCGGTGAAAGCGAATTATTGGAGAGAGCACGGCCTGCGAGAGACGTTCGGCGCGGTTTTATTCGTTCACCGTGACCACGATCTCGGCTATTGCCTCGGTGAAAGCGAATTATTGGAGAGAGCACGGCCTGACGAGAGACGTTCGGCGCGGTTTTATTTGTTCACCGTGACCACGGTCTCGGCTATTGCCTCGGTGAAAGCGAATTATTGGAGAGAGCACGGCCTGACGAGAGACGTTTGGCGCGGTTTTATTCGTTCACCGTGACCACGATCTCGGCTATTGCCTCGGTGAAAGCGAATTATTGGAGAGAGCACGGCCTGACGAGAGACGTTCGGCGCGGTTTTATTCGTTCACCGTGACCACGATCTCGGCTATTGCCTCGGTGAAAGCGAATTATTGGAGAGAGCACGGCCTGACGAGAGACGTTCGGCGCGGTTTTATTCGTTCACCGTGACCACGATCTCGGCTATTGCCTCGGTGAATGCGAATTATTGGAGAGAGCACGGCCTGACGAGAGACGTTCGGCGCGGTTTTATTCGTTCACCGTGACCACGATCTCGGCTATTGCCTCGGTGAAAGCGAATTATTGGAGAGAGCACGGCCTGACGAGAGACGTTCGGCGCGGTTTTATTCGTTCACCGTGACCACGATCTCGGCTATTGCCTCGGTGTTGCCTCGGTGAAAGCGAATTATTGGAGAGAGCACGGCCTGACGAGAGACGTTTGGCGCCGTTTTTATTCGTTCACCGTGACCACGATCTCCTATTGCCTCGGTGAAAGCGAATTATTGGAGAGAGCACGGCCTGACGAGAGACGTTTGGCGCGGTTTTATTCGTTCACCGTGACCACGATCTCGCCTATTGCCTCGGTGAAAGCGAATTATTGGAGAGAGCACGGCCTGACCAGAGACGTTCGGCGCGGTTTTATTCGTTCACCGTGACCACGATCTCGCCTATTGCCTCGGTGAAAGCGAATTATTGGAGAGAGCACGGCCTGACGAGAGACGTTTGGCGCCGTTTTATTCGTTCACCGTGACCACGATCTCGCCTATTGCCTCGGTGAAAGCGAATTATTGGAGAGAGCACGGCCTGACGAGAGACGTTCGGCGCGGTTTTATTCGTTGACCGTGACCACGATCTCGCCTATTGCCTCGGTGAAAGCGAATTATTGGAGAGAGCACGGCCTGACGAGAGACGTTTGGCGCCGTTTTATTCGTTCACCGTGACCACGATCTCGCCTATTGCCTCGGTGAAAGCGAATTATTGGAGAGAGCACGGCCTGACGAGAGACGTTTGGCGCCGTTTTATTCGTTCACCGTGACCACGATCTCGCCTATTGCCTCGGTGAAAGCGAATTATTGGAGAGAGCACGGCCTGACGAGAGACGTTTGGCGCCGTTTTATTCGTTCACCGTGACCACGATCTCGCCTATTGCCTCGGTGAAAGCGAATTATTGGAGAGAGCACGGCCTGACGAGAGACGTTTGGCGCGGTTTTATTCGTTCACCGTGACCACGATCTCGCCTATTGCCTCGGTGAAAGCGAATTATTGGAGAGAGCACGGCCTGACGAGAGACGTTTGGCGCCGTTTTATTCGTTCACCGTGACCACGATCTCGCCTATTGCCTCGGTGAAAGCGAATTATTGGAGAGAGCGCGGCCTGACGAGAGACGTTTGGCGCGGTTTTATTCGTTCACCGTGACCACGATCTCGGCTATTGCCTCGGTGAAAGCGAATTATTGGAGAGAGCACGGCCTGACGAGAGACGTTTGGCGCGGTTTTATTCGTTCACCGTGACCACGATCTCGCCTATTGCCTCGGTGAAAGCGAAATATTGGAGAGAGCACGGCCTGACGAGAGACGTTTGGTGCGGTTTTATTCGTTCACCGTGACCACGATCTCGCCTATTGCCTCGGTGAAAGCGAATTATTGGAGAGAGCACGGCCTGACGAGAGACGTTCGGCGCGGTTTTATTCGTTCACCGTGACCACGATCTCGCCTATTGCCTCGGTGAAAGCGAATTATTGGAGAGAGCACGGCCTGACGAGAGACGTTTGGCGCGGTTTTATTCGTTGACCGTGACCACGATCTCGCTATTGCCTCGGTGAAAGCGAATTATTGGAGAGAGCACGGCCTGACGAGAGACGTTTGGCGCCGTTTTATTCGTTCACCGTGACCACGATCTCGGCTATTGCCTCGGTGAAAGCGAATTATTGGAGAGAGCACGGCCTGACGAAAGACGTTTGGCGCGGTTTTGTTCGTTCACCGTGACCACGATCTCGCCTATTGCCTCGGTGAAAGCGAAATATTGAAGAGAGCACAGCCTGACGAGAGACGTTTGGCGCGGTTTTATTCGTTCACCGTGACCACGATCTCGCCTATTGCCTCGGTGAAAGCGAATTATTGGAGAGAGCACGGCCTGACAAGAGACGTTCGGCGCGGTTTTATTCGTTCACCGTGACCACGATCTCGCCTATTGCCTCGGTGAAAGCGAATTATTGGAGAGAGCACAGCCTGACGAGAGACGTTCGGCGCGGTTTTATTCGTTCACCGTGACCACGATCTCGCCTATTGCCTCGGTGAAAGTGAATTATTGGAGAGAGCACGGCCTGACGAGAGACGTTTGGCGCCGTTTTATTCGTTCACCGTGACCACGATCTCGCCTATTGCCTCGGTGAAAGCGAATTATTGGAGATAGCACGGCCTGACGAGAGACGTTCGGCGCGGTTTTATTCGTTCACCGTGACCACGATCTCGCCTATTGCCTCGGTGAAAGCGAATTATTGGAGAGAGCACGGCCTGACGAGAGACGTTCGGCGCGGTTTTATTCGTTCACCGCGACCACGATCTCGCCTATTGCCTCGGTGAAAGCGAATTATTGGAGAGAGCACGGCCTGACGAGAGACGTTTGGCGCCGTTTTATTCGTTCACCGTGACCACGATCTCACCTATTGCCTCGGTGAAAGCGAATTATTGGAGAGAGCACGGCCTGACGAGAGACGTTTGGCGCGGTTTTATTCGTTCACCGTGACCACGATCTCGCCTATTGCCTCGGTGAAAGCGAATTATTGGAGAGAGCACGGCCTGACGAGAGACGTTTGGCGCGGTTTTATTCGTTCACCGTGACCACGATCTGGCCTATTGCCTCGGTGAAAGCGAATTATTGGAGAGAGCACGGCCTGACGAGAGACGTTTGGCGCGGTTTTATTCGTTCACCGTGACCACGATCTCGCCTATTGCCTCGGTGAAAGCGAATTATTGGAGAGAGCACGGCCTGACGAGAGACGTTTGGCGCGGTTTTATTCGTTCACCGTGACCACGATCTCGCCTATTGCCTCGGTGAAAGCGAATTATTGGAGAGAGCACGGCCTGACGAGAGACGTTTGGCGCCGTTTTATTCGTTCACCGTGACCACGATCTCGCCTATTGCCTCGGTGAAAGCGAATTATTGGAGAGAGCACGGCCTGACGAGAGACGTTTTGGCGCGGTTTTATTCGTTCACCGTGACCACGATCTCGCCTATTGCCTCGGTGAAAGCGAATTATTGGAGAGAGCACGGCCTGACGAGAGACGTTTGGCGCGGTTTTATTCGTTCACCGTGACCACAATCTCGCCTATTGCCTCGGTGAAAGCGAATTATTGGAGAGAGCACGGCCTGACGAGAGACGTTTGGCGCGGTTTTATTCGTTCACCGTGACCACGATCTCGCCTATTGCCTCGGTGAAAGCGAATTATTGGAGAGAGCACGGCCTGACGAGAGACGTTTGGCGCGGTTTTATTCGTTCACCGTGACCACGATCTCGCCTATTGCCTCGGTGAAAGCGAATTATTGGAGAGAGCACGGCCTGACGAGAGACGTTTGGCGCGGTTTTATTCGTTCACCGTGACCACGATCTCGCCTATTGCCTCGGTGAAAGCGAATTATTGGAGAGAGCACGGGCCTGACGAGAGACGTTTGGCGCCGTTTTATTCGTTCACCGTGACCACGATCTCGCCTATTGCCTCGGTGAAAGCGAATTATTGGAGAGAGCACGGCCTGACGAGAGACGTTCGGCGCGGTTTTATTCGTTCACCGTGACCACGATCTCGCCTATTGCCTCGGCGAAAGCGAATTATTGGAGAGAGCACGGCCTGACGAGAGACGTTTGGCGCGGTTTTATTCGTTCACCGTGACCACGATCTCGCCTATTGCCTCGGTGAAAGCGAATTATTGGAGAGAGCACGGCCTGACGAGAGACGTTCGGCGCGGTTTTATTCGTTCACCGTGACCACGATCTCGCCTATTGCCTCGGTGAAAGCGAATTATTGGAGAGAGCACGGCCTGACGAGAGACGTTTGGCGCGGTTTTATTCGTTCACCGTGACCACGATCTCGCCTATTGCCTCGGTGAAAGCGAATTGTTGGAGAGAGCACGGCCTGACGAGCGACGTTCGGCGCGGTTTTATTCGTTCACCGTGACCACGATCTCGCCTATTGCCCTCGGTGAAAGCGAATTATTGGAGTAAGCACGGCCTGACGAGAGACGTTCGGCGCGGTTTTATTCGTTCACCGTGACCACGATCTCGCCTATTGCCTCGGTGAAAGCGAATTATTGGAGAGAGCACGGCCTGACGAGAGACGTTCGGCGCGGTTTTATTCGTTCACCGTGACCACGATCTCGCCTATTGCCTCGGTGAAAGCGAATTATTGGAGAGAGCACGGCCTGACGAGAGACGTTTGGTGCCGTTTTATTCGTTCACCCGTGGACCACGATCTCGCCTATTGCCTCGGTGAAAGCGAATTATTGGAGAGAGCACGGCCTGACGAGAGACGTTTGGCGCCGTTTTATTCGTTCACCGTGACCACGATCTCGCCTATTGCCTCGGTGAAAGCGAATTATTGGAGAGAGCACGGCCTGACGAGAGACGTTTGGCGCGGTTTTATTCGTTCACCGTGACCACGATCTCGCCTATTGCCTCGGTGAAAGCGAATTATTGGAGAGAGCACGGCCTGACGAGAGACGTTTGGCGCCGTTTTATTCGTTCACCGTGACCACGATCTCGCCTATTGCCTCGGTGAAAGCGAATTATTGGAGAGAGCACGGCCTGACGAGAGACGTTTGGCGCCGTTTTATTCGTTCACCGTGACCACGATCTCGCCTATTGCCTCGGTGAAAGCGAATTATTGGAGAGAGCACGGCCTGACGAGAGACGTTTGGCGCGGTTTTATTCGTTCACCGTGACCACGATCTCGCCTATTGCCTCGGTGAAAGCGAATTATTGGAGAGAGCACGGCCTGACGAGAGACGTTTGGCGCCGTTTTATTCGTTCACCGTGACCACGATCTCGCCTATTGCCTCGGTGAAAGCGAATTATTGGAGAGAGCGCGGCCTGACGAGAGACGTTTGGCGCGGTTTTATTCGTTCACCGTGACCACGATCTCGGCTATTGCCTCGGTGAAAGCGAATTATTGGAGAGAGCACGGCCTGACGAGAGACGTTTGGCGCGGTTTTACTCGTTCACCGTGACCACGATCTCGCCTATTGCCTCGGTGAAAGCGAAATATTGGAGAGAGCACGGCCTGACGAGAGACGTTTGGCGCGGTTTTATTCGTTCACCGTGACCACGATCTCGCCTATTGCCTCGGTGAAAGCGAATTATTGGAGAGAGCACGGCCTGACGAGAGACGTTCGGCGCGGTTTTATTCGTTCACCGTGACCACGATCTCGCCTATTGCCTCGGTGAAAGCGAATTATTGGAGAGAGCACGGCCTGACGAGAGACGTTTGGCGCGGTTTTATTCGTTGACCGTGACCACGATCTCGCTATTGCCTCGGTGAAAGCGAATTATTGGAGAGAGCACGGCCTGACGAGAGACGTTTGGCGCCGTTTTATTCGTTCACCGTGACCACGATCTCGGCTATTGCCTCGGTGAAAGCGAATTATTGGAGAGAGCACGGCCTGACGAAAGACGTTTGGCGCGGTTTTGTTCGTTCACCGTGACCACGATCTCGCCTATTGCCTCGGTGAAAGCGATATATTGGAGAGAGCACGGCCTGACGAGAGACGTTTGGCGCGGTTTTATTCGTTCACCGTGACCACGATCTCGCCTATTGCCTCGGTGAAAGCGAATTATTGGAGAGAGCACGGCCTGACAAGAGACGTTCGGCGCGGTTTTATTCGTTCACCGTGACCACGATCTCGCCTATTGCCTCGGTGAAAGCGAATTATTGGAGAGAGCACAGCCTGACGAGAGACGTTCGGCGCGGTTTTATTCGTTCACCGTGACCACGATCTCGCCTATTGCCTCGGTGAAAGTGAATTATTGGAGAGAGCACGGCCTGACGAGAGACGTTTGGCGCCGTTTTATTCGTTCACCGTGACCACGATCTCGCCTATTGCCTCGGTGAAAGCGAATTATTGGAGATAGCACGGCCTGACGAGAGACGTTCGGCGCGGTTTTATTCGTTCACCGTGACCACGATCTCGCCTATTGCCTCGGTGAAAGCGAATTATTGGAGAGAGCACGGCCTGACGAGAGACGTTCGGCGCGGTTTTATTCGTTCACCGCGACCACGATCTCGCCTATTGCCTCGGTGAAAGCGAATTATTGGAGAGAGCACGGCCTGACGAGAGACGTTTGGCGCCGTTTTATTCGTTCACCGTGACCACGATCTCACCTATTGCCTCGGTGAAAGCGAATTATTGGAGAGAGCACGGCCTGACGAGAGACGTTTGGCGCGGTTTTATTCGTTCACCGTGACCACGATCTCGCCTATTGCCTCGGTGAAAGCGAATTATTGGAGAGAGCACGGCCTGACGAGAGACGTTTGGCGCGGTTTTATTCGTTCACCGTGACCACGATCTGGCCTATTGCCTCGGTGAAAGCGAATTATTGGAGAGAGCACGGCCTGACGAGAGACGTTTGGCGCGGTTTTATTCGTTCACCGTGACCACGATCTCGCCTATTGCCTCGGTGAAAGCGAATTATTGGAGAGAGCACGGCCTGACGAGAGACGTTCGGCGCGGTTTTATTCGTTCACCGTGACCACGATCTCGCCTATTGCCTCGGCGAAAGCGAATTATTGGAGAGAGCACGGCCTGACGAGAGACGTTTGGCGCGGTTTTATTCGTTCACCGTGACCACGATCTCGCCTATTGCCTCGGTGAAAGCGAATTATTGGAGAGAGCACGGCCTGACGAGAGACGTTCGGCGCAGTTTTATTCGTTCACCGTGACCACGATCTCGCCTATTGCCTCGGTGAAAGCGAATTATTGGAGAGAGCACGGCCTGACGAGAGACGTTTGGCGCGGTTTTATTCGTTCACCGTGACCACGATCTCGCCTATTGCCTCGGTGAAAGCGAATTGTTGGAGAGAGCACGGCCTGACGAGAGACGTTCGGCGCGGTTTTATTCGTTCACCGTGACCACGATCTCGCCTATTGCCTCGGTGAAAGCGAATTATTGGAGTAAGCACGGCCTGACGAGAGACGTTCGGCGCGGTTTTATTCGTTCACCGTGACCACGATCTCGCCTATTGCCTCGGTGAAAGCGAATTATTGGAGAGAGCACGGCCTGACGAGAGACGTTTGGCGCGGTTTTATTCGTTCACCGTGACCACGATCTCGCCTATTGCCTCGGTGAAAGCGAATTATTGGAGAGATCACGGCCTGACGAGAGACGTTCGGCGCGGTTTTATTCGTTCACCCGTGACCACGATCTCGCCTATTGCCTCGGTGAAAGCGAATTATTGGAGAGAGCACGGCCTGACGAGAGACGTTTGGCGCGGTTTTATTCGTTCACCGTGACCCACGATCTCGCCTATTGCCTCGGTGAAAGCGAATTATTGGAGAGAGCACGGCCTGACGAGAGACGTTTGGCGCGGTTTTATTCGTTCACCGTGACCACGATCTCGCCTATTGCCGCGGTGAAAGCGAATTATTGGAGAGAGCACGGCCTGACGAGAGACGTTTGGCGCCGTTTTATTCGTTCACCGTGACCACGATCTCGCCTATTGCCTCGGTGAAAGCGAATTATTGGAGAGAGCACGGCCTGACGAGAGACGTTCGGCGCGGTTTTATTCGTTCACCGTGACCACGATCTCGCCTATTGCCTCGGTGAAAGCGAATTATTGCAGAGAGCACAGCCTGACGAGAGACGTTCGGCGCGGTTTTATTCGTTCACCGTGACCACGATCTCGCCTATTGCCTCGGTGAAAGTGAATTATTGGAGAGAGCACGGCCTGACGAGAGACGTTTGGCGCCGTTTTATTCGTTCACCGTGACCACGATCTCGCCTATTGCCTCGGTGAAAGCGAATTATTGGAGATAGCACGGCCTGACGAGAGACGTTCGGCGCGGTTTTATTCGTTCACCGTGACCACGATCTCGCCTATTGCCTCGGTGAAAGCGAATTATTGGAGAGAGCACGGCCTGACGAGAGACGTTCGGCGCGGTTTTATTCGTTCACCGCGACCACGATCTCGCCTATTGCCTCGGTGAAAGCGAATTATTGGAGAGAGCACGGCCTGACGAGAGACGTTTGGCGCCGTTTTATTCGTTCACCGTGACCACGATCTCACCTATTGCCTCGGTGAAAGCGAATTATTGGAGAGCACGGCCTGACGAGAGACGTTTGGCGCGGTTTTATTCGTTCACCGTGACCACGATCTCGCCTATTGCCTCGGTGAAAGCGAATTATTGGAGAGAGCACGGCCTGACGAGAGACGTTTGGCGCGGTTTTATTCGTTCACCGTGACCACGATCTGGCCTATTGCCTCGGTGAAAGCGAATTATTGGAGAGAGCACGGCCTGACGAGAGACGTTTGGCGCGGTTTTATTCGTTCACCGTGACCACGATCTCGCCTATTGCCTCGGTGAAAGCGAATTATTGGAGGGAGCACGGCCTGACGAGAGACGTTTGGCGCGGTTTTATTCGTTCACCGTGACCACGATCTCGCCTATTGCCTCGGTGAAAGCGAATTATTGGAGAGAGCACGGCCTGACGAGAGACGTTTGGCGCGGTTTTATTCGTTCACCGTGACCACGATCTCGCCTATTGCCTCGGTGAAAGCGAATTATTGGAGAGAGCACGGCCTGACGAGAGACGTTTGGCGCCGTTTTATTCGTTCACCGTGACCACGATCTCGCCTATTGCCTCGGTGAAACCGAATTATTGGAGAGAGCACGGCCTGACGAGAGACGTTTGGCGCGGTTTTATTCGTTCACCGTGACCATGATCTCGCCTATTGCCTCGGTGAAAGCGAATTATTGGAGAGAGCACGGCCTGACGAGAGGACGTTTGGCGCGGTTTTATTCGTTCACCGTGACCACAATCTCGCCTATTGCCTCGGTGAAAGCGAATTATTGGAGAGAGCACGGCCTGACGAGAGACGTTTGGCGCGGTTTTATTCGTTCACCGTGACCACGATCTCGCCTATTGCCTCGGTGAAAGCGAATTATTGGAGAGAGCACGGCCTGACGAGAGACGTTTGGCGCGGTTTTATTCGTTCACCGTGACCACGATCTCGCCTATTGCCTCGGTGAAAGCGAATTATTGGAGAGAGCACGGCCTGACGAGAGACGTTTGGCGCGGTTTTATTCGTTCACCGTGACCACGATCTCGCCTATTGCCTCGGTGAAAGCGAATTATTGGAGAGAGCACGGCCTGACGAGAGACGTTTGGCGCCGTTTTATTCGTTCACCGTGACCACGATCTCGCCTATTGCCTCGGTGAAAGCGAATTATTGGAGAGAGCACGGCCTGACGAGAGACGTTCGGCGCGGTTTTATTCGTTCACCGTGACCACGATCTCGCCTATTGCCTCGGCGAAAGCGAATTATTGGAGAGAGCGCGGCCTGACGAGAGACGTTTGGCGCGGTTTTATTCGTTCACCGTGACCACGATCTCGCCTATTGCCTCGGTGAAAGCGAATTATTGGAGAGAGCACGGCCTGACGAGAGACGTTCGGCGCGGTTTTATTCGTTCACCGTGACCACGATCTCGCCTATTGCCTCGGTGAAAGCGAATTATTGGAGAGAGCACGGCCTGACGAGAGACGTTTGGCGCGGTTTTATTCGTTCACCGTGACCACGATCTCGCCTATTGCCTCGGTGAAAGCGAATTGTTGGAGAGAGCACGGCCTGACGAGAGACGTTCGGCGCGGTTTTATTCGTTCACCGTGACCACGATCTCGCCTATTGCCTCGGTGAAAGCGAATTATTGGAGTAAGCACGGCCTGACGAGAGACGTTCGGCGCGGTTTTATTCGTTCACCGTGACCACGATCTCGCCTATTGCCTCGGTGAAAGCGAATTATTGGAGAGAGCACGGCCTGACGAGAGACGTTTGGCGCGGTTTTATTCGTTCACCGTGACCACGATCTCGCCTATTGCCTCGGTGAAAGCGAATTATTGGAGAGATCACGGCCTGACGAGAGACGTTCGGCGCGGTTTTATTCGTTCACCGTGACCACGATCTCGCCTATTGCCTCGGTGAAAGCGAATTATTGGAGAGAGCACGGCCTGACGAGAGACGTTTGGCGCGGTTTTATTCGTTCACCGTGACCACGATCTCGCCTATTGCCTCGGTGAAAGCGAATTATTGGAGAGAGCACGGCCTGACGAGAGACGTTTGGCGCGGTTTTATTCGTTCACCGTGACCACGATCTCGCCTATTGCCGCGGTGAAAGCGAATTATTGGAGAGAGCACGGCCTGACGAGAGACGTTTGGCGCCGTTTTATTCGTTCACCGTGACCACGATCTCGCCTATTGCCTCGGTGAAAGCGAATTATTGGAGAGAGCACGGCCTGACGAGAGACGTTCGGCGCGGTTTTATTCGTTCACCGTGACCACGATCTCGCCTATTGCCTCGGCGAAAGCGAATTATTGGAGAGAGCACGGCCTGACGAGAGACGTTTGGCGCGGTTTTATTCGTTCACCGTGACCACGATCTCGCCTATTGCCTCGGTGAAAGCGAATTATTGGAGAGAGCACGGCCTGACGAGAGACGTTCGGCGCGGTTTTATTCGTTCACCGTGACCACGATCTCGCCTATTGCCTCGGTGAAAGCGAATTATTGGAGAGAGCACGGCCTGACGAGAGACGTTTGGCGCGGTTTTATTCGTTCACCGTGACCACGATCTCGCCTATTGCCTCGGTGAAAGCGAATTATTGGAGAGAGCACGGCCTGACGAGAGACGTTCGGCGCGGTTTTATTCGTTCACCGTGACCACGATCTCGCCTATTGCCTCGGCGAAAGCGAATTATTGGAGAGAGCACGGCCTGACGAGAGACGTTTGGCGCGGTTTTATTCGTTCACCGTGACCACGATCTCGCCTATTGCCTCGGTGAAAGCGAATTATTGGAGAGAGCACGGCCTGACGAGAGACGTTCGGCGCGGTTTTATTCGTTCACCGTGACCACGATCTCGCCTATTGCCTCGGTGAAAGCGAATTATTGGAGAGAGCACGGCCTGACGAGAGACGTTTGGCGCGGTTTTATTCGTTCACCGTGACCACGATCTCGCCTATTGCCTCGGTGAAAGCGAATTATTGGAGAGAGCACGGCCTGACGAGAGACGTTCGGCGCGGTTTTATTCGTTCACCGTGACCACGATCTCGCCTATTGCCTCGGTGAAAGCGAATTATTGGAGTAAGCACGGCCTGACGAGAGACGTTCGGCGCGGTTTTATTCGTTCACCGTGACCACGATCTCGCCTATTGCCTCGGTGAAAGCGAATTATTGGAGAGAGCACGGCCTGACGAGAGACGTTTGGCGCGGTTTTATTCGTTCACCGTGACCACGATCTCGCCTATTGCCTCGGTGAAAGCGAATTATTGGAGAGAGCACGGCCTGACGAGAGACGTTCGGCGCGGTTTTATTCGTTCACCGTGACCACGATCTCGCCTATTGCCTCGGTGAAAGCGAATTATTGGAGACAGCACGGCCTGACAAGAGACGTTTGGCGCCGTTTTATTCGTTCACCGTGACCACGATCTCGCCTATTGCCTCGGTGAAAGCGAATTATTGGAGAGAGCACGGCCTGACGAGAGACGTTCGGCGCGGTTTTATTCGTTCACCGTGACCACGATCTCGCCTATTGCCTCGGTGAAAGCGAATTATTGGAGAGAGCACGGCCTGACGAGAGACGTTTGGCGTGGTTTTATTCGTTCACCGTGACCACGATCTCGCCTATTGCATCGGTGAAAGCGAATTATTGGAGAGAGCACGGCCTGACGAGAGACGTTTGGCGCGGTTTTATTCGTTCACCGTGACCACGATCTCGCCTATTGCCTCGGTGAAAGCGAATTATTGGAGAGAGCACGGCCTGACGAGAGACGTTTGGCGCCGTTTTATTCGTTCACCGTGACCCACGATCTCGCCTATTGCCTCGGTGAAAGCGAATTATTGGAGAGAGCACGGCCTGACGAGAGACGTTTGGCGCGGTTTTATTCGTTCACCGTGACCACGATCTCGCCTATTGCCTCGGTGAACGCGAATTATTGGAGTAAGCACGGCCTGACGAGAGACGTTCGGCGCGGTTTTATTCGTTCACCGTGACCACGATCTCGCCCTATTGCCTCGGTGAAAGCGAATTATTGGAGTAAGCACGGCCTGACGAGAGACGTTTGGCGCCGTTTTATTCGTTCACCGTGACCACGATCTCGCCTATTGCCTCGGTGAAAGCGAATTATTGGAGAGAGCACGGCCTGACGAGAGACGTTTGGCGCGGTTTTATTCGTTCACCGTGACCACGATCTCGCCTATTGCCTCGGTGAAAGCGAATTATTGGAGAGAGCACGGCCTGACGAGAGACGTTTGGCGCGGTTTTATTCGTTCACCGTGACCACAATCTCGCCTATTGCCTCGGTGAAAGCGAATTATTGGAGAGAGCACGGCCTGACGAGAGACGTTTGGCGCGGTTTTATTCGTTCACCGTGACCACGATCTCGCCTATTGCCTCGGTGAAAGCGAATTATTGGAGAGAGCACGGCCTGACGAGAGACGTTTGGCGCGGTTTTATTCGTTCACCGTGACCACGATCTCGCCTATTGCCTCGGTGAAAGCGAATTATTGGAGAGAGCACGGCCTGACGAGAGACGTTTGGCGCGGTTTTATTCGTTCACCGTGACCACGATCTCGCCTATTGCCTCGGTGAAAGCGAATTATTGGAGAGAGCACGGCCTGACGAGAGACGTTTGGCGCCGTTTTATTCGTTCACCGTGACCACGATCTCGCCTATTGCCTCGGTGAAAGCGAATTATTGGAGAGAGCACGGCCTGACGAGAGACGTTCGGCGCGGTTTTATTCGTTCACCGTGACCACGATCTCGCCTATTGCCTCGGCGAAAGCGAATTATTGGAGAGAGCACGGCCTGACGAGAGACGTTTGGCGCGGTTTTATTCGTTCACCGTGACCACGATCTCGCCTATTGCCTCGGTGAAAGCGAATTATTGGAGAGAGCACGGCCTGACGAGAGACGTTCGGCGCGGTTTTATTCGTTCACCGTGACCACGATCTCGCCTATTGCCTCGGTGAAAGCGAATTATTGGAGAGAGCACGGCCTGACGAGAGACGTTTGGCGCGGTTTTATTCGTTCACCGTGACCACGATCTCGCCTATTGCCTCGGTGAAAGCGAATTGTTGGAGAGAGCACGGCCTGACGCGAGACGTTCGGCGCGGTTTTATTCGTTCACCGTGACCACGATCTCGCCTATTGCCTCGGTGAAAGCGAATTATTGGAGTAAGCACGGCCTGACGAGAGACGTTCGGCGCGGTTTTATTCGTTCACCGTGACCACGATCTCGCCTATTGCCTCGGTGAAAGCGAATTATTGGAGAGAGCACGGCCTGACAAGAGACGTTTGGCGCGGTTTTATTCGTTCACCGTGACCACGATCTCGCCTATTGCCTCGGTGAAAGCGAATTATTGGAGAGAGCACGGCCTGACGAGAGACGTTCGGCGCGGTTTTATTCGTTCACCGTGACCACGATCTCGCCTATTGCCTCGGTGAAAGCGAATTATTGGAGAGAGCACGGCCTGACGAGAGACGTTTGGCGCGGTTTTATTCGTTCACCGTGACCACGATCTCGCCTATTGCCTCGGTGAAAGCGAATTATTGGAGAGAGCACGGCCTGACGAGAGACGTTTGGCGCGGTTTTATTCGTTCACCGTGACCACGATCTCGCCTATTGCCTCGGTGAAAGCGAATTATTGTAGAGCATGGCCTGACGAGAGACGTTTGGCGCCGTTTTATTCGTTCACCGTGACCACGATCTCGCCTATTGCCTCGGTGAAAGCGAATTATTGGAGAGAGCACGGCCTGACGAGAGACGTTCGGCGCGGTTTTATTCGTTCACCGTGACCACGATCTCGCCTATTGCCTCGGCGAAAGCGAATTATTGGAGAGAGCACGGCCTGACGAGAGACGTTTGGCGCGGTTTCATTCGTTCACCGTGACCACGAGCTCGCCTATTGCCTCGGTGAAAGCGAATTATTGGAGAGAGCACGGCCTGACGAGAGACGTTCGGCGCGGTTTTATTCGTTCACCGTGACCACGATCTCGCCTATTGCCTCGGTGAAAGCGAATTATTGGAGAGAGCACGGCCTGACGAGAGACGTTTGGCGCGGTTTTATTCGTTCACCGTGACCACGATCTCGCCTATTGCCTCGGTAAAAGCGAATTATTGGAGAGAGCACGGCCTGACGAGAGACGTTCGGCACGGTTTTATTCGTTCACCGTGACCACGATCTCGCCTATTGCCTCGGTGAAAGCGAATTATTGGAGTAAGCACGGCCTGACGAGAGACGTTCGGCGCGGTTTTATTCGTTCACCGTGACCACGATCTCGCCTATTGCCTCGGTGAAAGCGAATTATTGGAGAGAGCACGGCCTGACGAGAGACGTTTGGCGCGGTTTTATTCGTTCACCGTGACCACGATCTCGCCTATTGCCTCGGTGAAAGCGAATTATTGGAGAGAGCACGGCCTGACGAGAGACGTTCGGCGCGGTTTTATTCGTTCACCGTGACCATGATCTCGCCTATTGCCTCGGTGAAAGCGAATTATTGGAGACAGCACGGCCTGACAAGAGACGTTTGGCGCCGTTTTATTCGTTCACCGTGACCACGATCTCGCCTATTGCCTCGGTGAAAGCGAATTATTGGAGAGAGCACGGCCTGACGAGAGACGTTCGGCGCAATTTTATTCGTTCACCGTGACCACGATCTCGCCTTTTGCCTCGGTGAAAGCGAATTATTGGAGAGAGCACGGCCTGACGAGAGACGTTTGGCGCGGTTTTATTCGTTCACCGTGACCACGATCTCGCCTATTGCCTCGGTGAAAGCGAATTATTGGAGAGAGCACGGCCTGACGAGAGACGTTTGGCGCGGTTTTATTCGTTCACCGTGACCACGATCTCGCCTATTGCCTCGGTGAAAGCGAATTATTGGAGAGAGCACGGCCTGACGAGAGACGTTTGGCGCCGTTTTATTCGTTCACCGTGACCACGATCTCGCCTATTGCCTCGGTGAAAGCGAATTATTGGAGAGAGCACGGCCTGACGAGAGACGTTTGGCGCGGTTTTATTCGTTCACCGTTACCACGATCTCGCCTATTGCCTCGGTGAAAGCGAATTATTGGAGTAAGCACGGCCTGACGAGAGACGTTCGGCGCGGTTTTATTCGTTCACCGTGACCACGATCTCGCCTATTGCCTCGGTGAAAGCGAATTATTGGAGTAAGCACGGCCTGACGAGAGACGTTCGGCGCGGTTTTATTCGTTCACCGTGACCACGATCTCGCCTTTTGCCTCGGTGAAAGCGAATTATTGGAGAGAGCACGGCCTGACGAGAGACGTTTGGCGCGGTTTTATTCGTTCACCGTGACCACGATCTCGCCTATTGCCTCGGTGAAAGCGAATTATTGGAGAGAGCACGGCCTGACGAGAGACGTTCGGCGCGGTTTTATTCGTTCACCGTGACCACGATCTCGCCTTTTGCCTCGGTGAAAGCGAATTATTGGAGAGAGCACGGCCTGACAAGAGACGTTTGGCGCCGTTTTATTCGTTCACCGTGACCACGATCTCGCCTATTGCCTCGGTGAAAGCGAATTATTGGAGAGAGCACGGCCTGACGAGAGACGTTCGGCGCGGTTTTATTCGTTCACCGTGACCACGATCTCGCCTATTGCCTCGGTGAAAGCGAATTATTGGAGAGAGCACGGCCTGACGAGAGACGTTTGGCGCCGTTTTACTCGTTCACCGTGACCACGATCTCGCCTATTGCCTCGGTGAAAGCGAATTATTGGAGAGAGCACGGCCTGACGAGAGACGTTTGGCGCCGTTTTAATCGTTCACCGTGACCACGATCTCCCCTATTGCCTCGGTGAAAGCGAATTATTGGAGAGAGCACGGCCTGACGAGAGACGTTCGGCGCGGTTTTATTCGTTCACCGTGACCACGATCTCGCCTATTGCCTCGGTGAAAGCGAATTATTGGAGAGAGCACGGCCTGACGAGAGACGTTTGGCGCCGTTTTATTCGTTCACCGTGACCACGATCTCGCCTATTGCCTCGGTGAAAGCGAATTATTGGAGAGAGCACGGCCTGACGAGAGACGTTTGGCGCCGTTTTATTCGTTCACCGTGACCCCGATCTCGCCTATTGCCTCGGTGAAAGCGAATTATTGGAGAGAGCACGGCCTGACGAGAGACGTTTGGCGCGGTTTTATTCGTTCACCGTGACCACGATCTCGCCTATTGCCTCGGTGAAAGCGAATTATTGGAGAGAGCACGGCCTGACGAGAGACGTTTGGCGCCGTTTTATTCGTTCACCGTGACCACGATCTCGGCTATTGCCTCGGTGAAAGCGAATTATTGGAGAGAGCACGGCCTGACGAAAGACGTTTGGCGCGGTTTTATTCGTTCACCGTGACCACGATCTCGCCTATTGCCTCGGTGAAAGCGAAATATTGGAGAGAGCACGGCCTGACGAGAGACGTTTGGCGCGGTTTTATTCGTTCACCGCGACCACGATCTCGCCTATTGCCTCGGTGAAAGCGAATTATTGGAGAGAGCACGGCCTGACAAGAGACGTTCGGCGCGGTTTTATTCGTTCACCGTGACCACGATCTCGCCTATTGCCTCGGTGAAAGCGAATTATTGGAGAGAGCACAGCCTGACGAGAGACGTTCGGCGCGGTTTTATTCGTTCACCGTGACCACGATCTCGCCTATTGCCTCGGTGAAAGCGAATTATTGGAGAGAGCACGGCCTGACGAGAGACGTTTGGCGCCGTTTTATTCGTTCACCGTGACCACGATCTCGCCTATTGCCTCGGTGAAAGCGAATTATTGGAGAGAGCACGGCCTGACGAGAGACGTTCGGCGCGGTTTTATTCGTTCACCGTGACCACGATCTCGCCTATTGCCTCGGTGAAAGCGAATTATTGGAGAGAGCACGGCCTGACGAGAGACGTTCGGCGCGGTTTTATTCGTTCACCGCGACCACGATCTCGCCTATTGCCTCGGTGAAAGCGAATTATTGGAGAGAGCACGGCCTGACGAGAGACGTTTGGCGCCGTTTTATTCGTTCACCGTGACCACGATCTCGCCTATTGCCTCGGTGAAAGCGAATTATTGGAGAGAGCACGGCCTGACGAGAGACGTTTGGCGCCGTTTTATTCGTTCACCGTGACCACGATCTCGCCTATTGCCTCGGTGGAAGCGAATTATTGGAGAGAGCTCGGCCTGACGAGAGACGTTTGGCGCGGTTTTATTCGTTCACCGTGACCACGATCTCGCCTATTGCCTCGGTGAAAGCGAATTATTGGAGAGAGCACGGCCTGACGAGAGACGTTTGGCGCCGTTTTATTCGTTCACCGTGACCACGATCTCGCCTATTGCCTCGGTGAAAGCGAATTATTGGAGAGAGCACGGCCTGACGAGAGACGTTTGGCGCCGTTTTATTCGTTCACCGTGACCACGATCTCGCCTATTGCCTCGGTGAAAGCGAATTATTGGAGAGAGCACGGCCTGACGAGAGACGTTTGGCGCGGTTTTATTCGTTCACCGTGACCACGATCTCGCCTATTGCCTCGGTGAAAGCGAATTATTGGAGAGAGCACGGCCTGACGAGAGACGTTTGGCGCCGTTTTATTCGTTCACCGTGACCACGATCTCGCCTATTGCCTCGGTGAAAGCGAATTATTGGAGAGAGCGCGGCCTGACGAGAGACGTTTGGCGCGGTTTTATTCGTTCACCGTGACCACGATCTCGGCTATTGCCTCGGTGAAAGCGAATTATTGGAGAGAGCACGGCCTGACGAGAGACGTTTTGGCGCGGTTTTATTCGTTCACCGTGACCACGATCTCGCCTATTGCCTCGGTGAAAGCGAAATATTGGAGAGAGCACGGCCTGACGAGAGACGTTTGGCGCGGTTTTATTCGTTCACCGTGACCACGATCTCGCCTATTGCCTCGGTGAAAGCGAATTATTGGAGAGGGCACGGCCTGACGAGAGACGTTCGGCGCGGTTTTATTCGTTCACCGTGACCACGATCTCGCCTATCGCCTCGGTGAAAGCGAATTATTGGAGAGAGCACGGCCTGACGAGAGACGTTTGGCGCGGTTTTATTCGTTGACCGTGACCACGATCTCGCTATTGCCTCGGTGAAAGCGAATTGTTGGAGAGAGCACGGCCTGACGAGAGACGTTTGGCGCCGTTTTATTCGTTCACCGTGACCACGATCTCGGCTATTGCCTCGGTGAAAGCGAATTATTGGAGAGAGCACGGCCTGACGAAAGACGTTTGGCGCGGTTTTGTTCGTTCACCGTGACCACGATCTCGCCTATTGCCTCGGTGAAAGCGAAATATTGGAGAGAGCACGGCCTGACGAGAGACGTTTGGCGCGGTTTTATTCGTTCACCGTGACCACGATCTCGCCTATTGCCTCGGTGAAAGCGAATTATTGGAGAGAGCACGGCCTGACAAGAGACGTTCGGCGCGGTTTTATTCGTTCACCGTGACCACGATCTCGCCTATTGCCTCGGTGAAAGCGAATTATTGGAGAGAGCACAGCCTGACGAGAGACGTTCGGCGCGGTTTTATTCGTTCACCGTGACCACGATCTCGCCTATTGCCTCGGTGAAAGCGAATTATTGGGGAGAGCACGGCCTGACGAGAGACGTTTGGCGCCGTTTTATTCGTTCACCGTGACCACGATCTCGCCTATTGCCTCGGTGAAAGCGAATTATTAGAGAGAGCACGGCCTGACGAGAGACGTTCGGCGCGGTTTTATTCGTTCACCGTGACCACGATCTCGCCTATTGCCTCGGTGAAAGCGAATTATTGGAGAGAGCACGGCCTGACGAGAGACGTTCGGCGCGGTTTTATTCGTTCACCGCGACCACGATCTCGCCTATTGCCTCGGTGAAAGCGAATTATTGGAGAGAGCACGGCCTGACGAGAGACGTTTGGCGCCGTTTTATTCGTTCACCGTGACCACGATCTCACCTATTGCCTCGGTGAAAGCGAATTATTGGAGAGAGCACGGCCTGACGAGAGACGTTTGACGCGGTTTTATTCGTTCACCGTGACCACGATCTCGCCTATTGCCTCGGTGAAAGCGAATTATTGGAGAGAGCACGGCCTGACGAGAGACGTTTGGCGCGGTTTTATTCGTTCACCGTGACCACGATCTGGCCTATTGCCTCGGTGAAAGCGAATTATTGGAGAGAGCACGGCCTGACGAGAGACGTTTGGCGCGGTTTTATTCGTTCACCGTGACCACGATCTCGCCTATTGCCTCGGTGAAAGCGAATTATTGGAGAGAGCACGGCCTGACGAGAGACGTTTGGCGCGGTTTTATTCGTTCACCGTGACCACGATCTCGCCTATTGCCTCGGTGAAAGCGAATTATTGGAGAGAGCACGGCCTGACGAGAGACGTTTGGCGCGGTTTTATTCGTTCACCATGACCACGATCTCGCCTATTGCCTCGGTGAAAGCGAATTATTGGAGAGAGCACGGCCTGACGAGAGACGTTTGGCGCGGTTTTATTCGTTCACCGTGACCACAATCTCGCCTATTGCCTCGGTGAAAGCGAATTATTGGAGAGAGCACGGCCTGACGAGAGACGTTTGGCGCGGTTTTATTCGTTCACCGTGACCACGATCTCGCCTATTGCCTCGGTGAAAGCGAATTATTGGAGAATGCACGGCCTGACGAGAGATGTTTGGCGCGGTTTTATTCGTTCACCGTGACCACGATCTCGCCTATTGCCTCGGTGAAAGCGAATTATTGGAGAGAGCACGGCCTGACGAGAGACGTTTGGCGCGGTTTTATTCGTTCACCGTGACCACGATCTCGCCTATTGCCTCGGTGAAAGCGAATTATTGGAGAGAGCACGGCCTGACGAGAGACGTTCGGCGCGGTTTTATTCGTTCACCGTGACCACGATCTCGCCTATTGCCTCGGTGAAAGCGAATTATTGGAGACAGCACGGCCTGACAAGAGACGTTTGGCGCCGTTTTATTCGTTCACCGTGACCACGATCTCGCCTATTGCCTCGGTGAAAGCGAATTATTGGAGAGAGCACGGCCTGACGAGAGACGTTCGGCGCGGTTTTATTCGTTCACCGTGACCACGATCTCGCCTATTGCCTCGGTGAAAGCGAATTATTGGAGAGAGCACGGCCTGACGAGAGACGTTTGGCGCGGTTTTATTCGTTCACCGTGACCACGATCTCGCCTATTGCCTCGGTGAAAGCGAATTAATGGAGAGAGCACGGCCTGACGAGAGACGTTCGGCGCGGTTTTATTCGTTCACCGTGACCACGATCTCGCCTATTGCCTCGGTGAAAGCGAATTATTGGAGAGAGCACGGCCTGACGAGAGACGTTTGGCGCCGTTTTATTCGTTCACCGTGACCACGATCTCGCCTATTGCCTCGGTGAAAACGAATTATTGGAGAGAGCACGGCCTGACGAGAGACGTTTGGCGCCGTTTTATTCGTTCACCGTGACCACGATCTCGCCTATTGCCTCGGTGAAAGCGAATTATTGGAGAGAGCACGGCCTGACGAGAGACGTTCGGCGCGGTTTTATTCGTTCACCGTGACCACGATCTCGCCTATTGCCTCGGTGAAAGCGAATTATTGGAGACAGCACGGCCTGACAAGAGACGTTTGGCGCCGTTTTATTCGTTCACCGTGACCACGATCTCGCCTATTGCCTCGGTGAAAGCGAATTATTGGAGAGAGCACGGCCTGACGAGAGACGTTCGGCGCGGTTTTATTCGTTCACCGTGACCACGATCTCGCCTATTGCCTCGGTGAAAGCGAATTATTGGAGAGAGCACGGCCTGACGAGAGACGTTTGGCGCGGTTTTATTCGTTCACCGTGACCACGATCTCGCCTATTGCCTCGGTGAAAGCGAATTAATGGAGAGAGCACGGCCTGACGAGAGACGTTCGGCGCGGTTTTATTCGTTCACCGTGACCACGATCTCGCCTATTGCCTCGGTGAAAGCGAATTATTGGAGAGACCACGGCCTGACGAGAGACGTTTGGCGCGGTTTTATTCGTTCACCGTGACCACGATCTCGCCTATTGCCTCGGTGAAAGCGAATTATTGGAGAGAGCACGGCCTGACGAGAGACGTTTGGCGCGGTTTTATTCGTTCACCGTGACCACGATCTCGCCTATTGCCTAGGTGAAAGCGAATTATTGGAGTAAGCACGGCCTGACGAGAGACGTTCGGCGCGGTTTTATTCGTTCACCGTGACCACGATCTCGCCTATTGCCTCGGTGAAAGCGAATTATTGGAGTAAGCACGGCCTGACGAGAGACGTTCGGCGCGGTTTTATTCGTTCACCGTGACCACGATCTCGCCTATTGCCTCGGTGAAAGCGAATTATTGGAGAGAGCACGGCCTGACGAGAGACGTTTGGCGCGGTTTTATTCGTTCACCGTGACCACGATCTCGCCTATTGCCTCGGTGAAAGCGAATTATTGGAGAGAGCACGGCCTGACGAGAGACGTTCGGCGCGGTTTTATTCGTTCACCGTGACCACGATCTCGCCTATTGCCTCGGTGAAAGCGAATTATTGGAGAGAGCACGGCCTGACAAGAGACGTTTGGCGCCGTTTTATTCGTTCACCGTGACCACGATCTCGCCTATTGCCTCGGTGAAAGCGAATTATTGGAGAGAGCACGGCCTGACGAGAGACGTTCGGCGCGGTTTTATTCGTTCACCGTGACCACGATCTCGCCTATTGCCTCGGTGAAAGCGAATTATTGGAGAGAGCACGGCCTGACGAGAGACGTTTGGCGCCGTTTTACTCGTTCACCGTGACCACGATCTCGCCTATTGCCTCGGTGAAAGCGAATTATTGGAGAGAGCACGGCCTGACGAGAGACGTTTGGCGCCGTTTTAATCGTTCACCGTGACCACGATCTCGCCTATTGCCTCGGTGAAAGCGAATTATTGGAGAGAGCACGGCCTGACGAGAGACGTTCGGCGCGGTTTTATTCGTTCACCGTGACCACGATCTCGCCTATTGCCTCGGTGAAAGCGAATTATTGGAGAGAGCACGGCCTGACGAGAGACGTTTGGCGCCGTTTTATTCGTTCACCGTGACCACGATCTCGCCTATTGCCTCGGTGAAAGCGAATTATTGGAGAGAGCACGGCCTGACGAGAGACGTTTGGCGCCGTTTTATTCGTTCACCGTGACCACGATCTCGCCTATTGCCTCGGTGAAAGCGAATTATTGGAGAGAGCACGGCCTGACGAGAGACGTTTGGCGCGGTTTTATTCGTTCACCGTGACCACGATCTCGCCTATTGCCTCGGTGAAAGCGAATTATTGGAGAGAGCACGGCCTGACGAGAGACGTTTGGCGCCGTTTTATTCGTTCACCGTGACCACGATCTCGCCTATTGCCTCGGTGAAAGCGAATTATTGGAGAGAGCACGGCCTGACGAGAGACGTTTGGCGCCGTTTTATTCGTTCACCGTGACCACGATCTCGCCTATTGCCTCGGTGAAAGCGAATTATTGGAGAGAGCACGGCCTGACGAGAGACGTTTGGCGCGGTTTTATTCGTTCACCGTGACCACGATCTCGCCTATTGCCTCGGTGAAAGCGAATTATTGGAGTAAGCACGGCCTGACGAGAGACGTTCGGCGCGGTTTTATTCGTTCACCGTGACCACGATCTCGCCTATTGCCTCGGTGAAAGCGAATTATTGGAGTAAGCACGGCCTGACGAGAGACGTTCGGCGCGGTTTTATTAGTTCACCGTGACCACGATCTCGCCTATTGCCTCGGTGAAAGCGAATTATTGGAGAGAGCACGGCCTGACGAGAGACGTTTGGCGCGGTTTTATTCGTTCACCGTGACCACGATCTCGCCTATTTCCTCGGTGAAAGCGAATTATTGGAGAGAGCACGGCCTGACGAGAGACGTTCGGCGCGGTTTTATTCGTTCACCGTGACCACGATCTCGCCTATTGCCTCGGTGAAAGCGAATTATTGGAGAGAGCACGGCCTGACAAGAGACGTTTGGCGCCGTTTTATTCGTTCACCGTGACCACAATCTCGCCTATTGCCTCGGTGAAAGCGAATTATTGGAGAGAGCACGGCCTGACGAGAGACGTTCGGCGCGGTTTTATTCGTTCACGGTGACCACGATCTCGCCTATTGCCTCGGTGAAAGCGAATTATTGGAGAGAGCACGGCCTGACGAGAGACGTTTGGCGCCGTTTTACTCGTTCACCGTGACCACGATCTCGCCTATTGCCTCGGTGAAAGCGAATTATTGGAGAGAGCACGGCCTGACGAGAGACGTTTGGCGCCGTTTTAATCGTTCACCGTGACCACGATCTCGCCTATTGCCTCAGTGAAAGCGAATTATTGGAGAGAGCACGGCCTGACGAGAGACGTTTGGCGCCATTTTATTCGTTCACCGTGACCACGATCTCGCCTATTGCCTCGGTGAAAGCGAATTATTGGAGAGAGCACGGCCTGACGAGAGACGTTTGGCGCCGTTTTATTCGTTCACCGTGACCACGATCTCGCCTATTGCCTCGGTGAAAGCGAATTATTGGAGAGAGCACGGCCTGACGAGAGACGTTTGGCGCCGTTTTATTCGTTCACCGTGACCACGATCTCGCCTATTGCCTCGGTGAAAGCGAATTATTGGAGAGAGCACGGCCTGACGAGAGACGTTTGGCGCGGTTTTATTCGTTCACCGTGACCACGATCTCGCCTATTGCCTCGGTGAAAGCGAATTATTGGAGAGAGCACGGCCTGACGAGAGACGTTCGGCGCGGTTTTATTCGTTCACCATGACCACGATCTCGCCTATTGCCTCGGTGAAAGCGAATTATTGGAGAGAGCACGGCCTGACGAGAGACGTTTGGCGCGGTTTTATTCGTTGACCGTGACCACGATCTCGCTATTGCCTCGGTGAAAGCGAATTATTGGAGAGAGCACGGCCTGACGAGAGACGTTTGGCGCCGTTTTATTCGTTCACCGTGACCACGATCTCGGCTATTGCCTCGGTGAAAGCGAATTATTGGAGAGAGCACGGCCTGACGAAAGACGTTTGGCGCGGTTTTATTCGTTCACCGTGACCACGATCTCGCCTATTGCCTCGGTGAAAGCGAAATATTGGAGAGAGCACGGCCTGACGAGAGACGTTTGGCGCGGTTTTATTCGTTCACCGTGACCACGATCTCGCCTATTGCCTCGGTGAAAGCGAATTATTGGAGAGAGCACGGCCTGACGAGAGACGTTCGGCGCGGTTTTATTCGTTCACCGTGACCACGATCTCGCCTATTGCCTCGGTGAAAGCGAATTATTGGAGAGAGCACAGCCTGACGAGAGACGTTCGGCGCGGTTTTATTCAGTCACCGTGACCACGATCTCGCCTATTGCGTCGGTGAAAGCGAATTATTGGAGAGAGCACGGCCTGACGAGAGACGTTTGGCGCCGTTTTATTCGTTCACCGTGACCACGATCTCGCCTATTGCCTCGGTGAAAGCGAATTATTGGAGAGAGCACGGCCTGACGAGAGACGTTCGGCGCGGTTTTATTCGTTCACCGTGACCACGATCTCGCCTATTGCCTCGGTGAAAGCGAATTATTGGAGAGAGCACGGCCTGACGAGAGACGTTCGGCGCGGTTTTATTCGTTCACCGCGACCACGATCTCGCCTATTGCCTCGGTGAAAGCGAATTATTGGAGAGAGCACGGCCTGACGAGAGACGTTTGGCGCCGTTTTATTCGTTCACCGTGACCACGATCTCGCCTATTGCCTCGGTGAAAGCGAATTATTGGAGAGAGCACGGCCTGACGAGAGACGTTTGGCGCGGTTTTATTCGTTCACCGTGACCACGATCTCGCCTATTGCCTCGGTGAAAGCGAATTATTGGAGAGAGCACGGCCTGACGAGAGACGTTTGGCGCGCGGTTTTATTCGTTCACCGTGACCACGATCTCGCCTATTGCCTCGGTGAAAGCGAATTATTGGAGAGAGCACGGCCTGACGAGAGACGTTTGGCGCGGTTTTATTCGTTCACCGTGACCACGATCTCGCCTATTGCCTCGGTGAAAGCGAATTATTGGAGAGAGCACGGCCTGACGAGAGACGTTTGGCGCGGTTTTATTCGTTCACCGTGACCACGATCTCGCCTATTGCCTCGGTGAAAGCGAATTATTGGAGAGAGCACGGCCTGACGAGAGACGTTTGGCGCGATTTTATTCGTTCACCGTGACCACGATCTCGCCTATTGCCTCGGTGAAAGCGAATTATTGGAGAGAGCACGGCCTGACGAGAGACGTTTCGCGCCGTTTTATTCGTTCACCGTGACCACGATCTCGCCTATTGCCTCGGTGAAAGCGAATTATTGGAGAGAGCACGGCCCTGACGAGAGACGTTTGGCGCGGTTTTATTCGTTCACCGTGACCACGATCACGCCTATTGCCTCGGTGAAAGCGAATTATTGGAGAGAGCACGGCCTGACGAGAGACGTTTGGCGCGGTTTTATTCGTTCACCGTGACCACAATCTCGCCTATTGCCTCGGTGAAAGCGAATTATTGGAGAGAGCACGGCCTGACGAGAGGCGTTTGGCGCGGTTTTATTCGTTCACCGTGACCACGATCTCGCCTATTGCCTCGGTGAAAGCGAATTATTGGAGAGAGCACGGCCTGACGAGAGACGTTTGGCGCGGTTTTATTCGTTCACCGTGACCACGATCTCCCCTATTGCCTCGGTGAAAGCGAATTATTGGAGAGAGCACGGCCTGACGAGAGACGTTTGGCGCGGTTTTATTCGTTCACCGTGACCACGATCTCGCCGATTGCCTCGGTGAAAGCAAATTATTGGAGAGAGCACGGCCTGACGAGAGACGTTTGGCGCCGTTTTATTCGTTCACCCGTGACCACGATCTCGCCTATTGCCTCGGTGAAAGCGAATTATTGGAGAGAGCACGGCCTGACGAGAGACGTTTGGCGCGGTTTTATTCGTTCACCGTGACCACGATCTCGCCTATTGCCTCGGTTGAAGAGCGAATTATTGGAGAGAGCACGGCCTGACGAGAGACGTTCGGCGCGGTTTTATTCGTTCACCGTGACCACGATCTCGCCTATTGCCTCGGTGAAAGCGAATTATTGGAGAGAGAGCACGGCCTGACAAGAGACGTTTGGCGCCGTTTTATTCGTTCACCGTGACCACGATCTCGCCTATTGCCTCGGTGAAAGCGAATTATTGGAGAGAGCACGGCCTGACGAGAGACGTTCGGCGCGGTTTTATTCGTTCACCGTGACCACGATCTCGCCTATTGCCTCGGTGAAAGCGAATTATTGGAGAGAGCACGGCCTGACGAGAGACGTTTGGCGCCGTTTTACTCGTTCACCGTGACCACGATCTCGCCTATTGCCTCGGTGAAAGCGAATTATTGGAGAGAGCACGGCCTGACGAGAGACGTTTGGCGCCGTTTTAATCGTTCACCGTGACCACGATCTCGCCTATTGCCTCGGTGAAAGCGAATTATTGGAGAGAGCACGGCCTGACGAGAGACGTTCGGCGCGGTTTTATTCGTTCACCGTGACCACGATCTCGCCTATTGCCTCGGTGAAAGCGAATTATTGGAGAGAGCACGGCCTGACGAGAGACGTTTGGCGCCGTTTTATTCGTTCACCGTGACCACGATCTCGCCTATTGCCTCGGTGAAAGCGAATTATTGGAGGAGAGCACGGCCTGA
>NW_024610364.1:0-58835 GCF_016920785.2 Ixodes scapularis | reverse complement strand
GGAGTAAGTTAGGGCACTTACTCTTCTTTGACACCTTTTTTTTTTTAGAGTGCTGGATCCGATGCGCTGCTGTCGCATCCATGTAAACGTAGCCATTGTACGGTTCGTAAAGTCAAAGTATCGCTATTTTGGGATCTTCTTGCGCTGCCTTGAAATTGTCGTCGAGTCCTTGACACTCAAAGGGTAGGGGAACTTTAGTTAAGCCGCCTGCATTCCTCGAAGCAAGGCCAGTGTCCCTTCGAGGTCAAGATTTCGCGGCTTTTGTGACGTCCGGAGCTGAACCCTTCGCACCTGCGAGCCTGATGAAAGGCTTCGGTTACTAACATGGCCGAGTTTGGAGAGAGCTAGCGGTTCCAAGAGCTGGAGCCGGAGATGTGTTTTTCACCCAGTCCACGGACAGTGTCGTTTTCTTCGTTTTGCTTTGGTATGTCGTGGGTACGGCCCCTCGCCGTAATAAGTTCACGGAACGAAACACACACAAAAAATATATATATACTAACAGCGGAAAAGGGGAAGGGGTAAAGAGGACAACCATGAAATTTCGGAAATGTTCGATCCTGAAACACCCCCCCCCCCCCCCTTCCCGGTCCGCTGGTGTGCAAATATGTTCGTGTTTTCCAAATAAAATTTTGTTGCCAGTAGTGCTCCGAGTTTGCACTACTACTTCTTTCAGTTCGGTTGTTTGTTTTTTCTTGCGCTTCTAAGTATAGGTTTGTTGAAGCTGACGTCACTTCCGGCTAAACTGTAGGTCAAAACCGACATTGTCGTCTGCCTTGGCGCCATTTTGGAGGCATTCGGCGTCTTATTGTAAGAGCACTAATGCTGTAAAGTCATAACGCCGTCTTTGTATAACCACATTTCAGAATATTTTCTTGTCCTAGTCAATCGCAAAAAGTTTCTTCACCTGACACGAAGTGCAGTCCATAAACCCGTAGTTAGGGTACGAAGCTTTTCTGTCAAGATCATAGAGTCAACATAATAATCTAAAGCGAAAAGTCCCATGCGTTTAACCGCGACGGGAGGACGATGCATACACGCAGACATCGGCGGCCCCATTTGGCGGTCCCTATGAGCTCATATCGCTGGCGACGCATATGCACAAAGGAGCAGCAAAGAATCACCCGTAAATTTTGCACCCTTTTTTTTTATTTTGCAGAAAAACATTTGAATTGCGCGTTGACAAAATAAATAAAGGTAGGCAGCACCAACTTACTTATTAAAACATCTTTGCCCATCTTCCCCCCAACAAAAAAGAAAGCGAATAGGAAAAAAAAAATAAAAAAAATCTGTGCCGAGCAGCGTCGAACATGCGCCAACCCCATAGCGGCGCCGTCTGTTGACAGCCCGTGATATCGCGAGGAGAAACTAACTCTCGCTACAGTTACTCTCGAGTCCGAGTGAGGGTTAAGGGAGAGTATCATCGAAAGAAGCGGTCGCGAAAGAGTAACTTTGATGAAAAGAGAGTTAAAGCAGAGTAAGTTAGGGCACTTACTCTACTTTGACACCTTTTTTTTTTTTTTTTAGAGTGTAGAGTTCACAGCGCCCGAGCGAAAGCTCGCGCAAAAAAACCGGCGAGCAGTCGAGCCGTTTCCAATCGTCGGGGTGGCTGAACGCCGGTTTTGTGAATCGGGCCTAACGCTACTGCGTGATACACGATAGAGACCTGAGCCGGCTTGCTCAAAGCAAATCTAACGTTCTTGAACAGCACGTAATAAAAATTTGAGACGTGCTACATTTTATTCAAACTTGATAAAAAAAATCAAACGCTCACCTTCGACTCCTACGACCGCCGTACCGCTTCGAGGCAGAAGCAACATGGCGCTCGACGTTTTGGGGTGTTGGGCTGGGGTGTTTTCAGTGTTGCTTACACGCCTAGTCGTGTAAACCGAAACCGAAACACTAATTTGTACTACCCCAAGTAAGTTTTTGACAATTTATCATTTGCAGAGCGTGTAAGAATATTCTAATGAGTGAAAACGGGGTGTAAAAAGGGTGTAATATTACATTTTCGCTAACAGTGTAGCAGCGGGCCTGCTGAAAGCGAGCCGCGGGCTGGGCTTCATTGGAAGTACTGCGGCCACCCACAGGCTGGTTCGAAGACCTCCGCGTGTTGGATTTGGCCCGCTGACCGGAGCTTGGAGACCCCTGGCGTTTTTGCTACAATAAAGACTTTATGTTCGAAGTCGCTTTCCTAAGGGGTGTAGCCCGAAACAGCCGATTCCCCTTTGAACCCGTCCCGTTTTGACCCATTCCCGAAACGACCTTCTCGTTTGAACCCGTCCCGTTTCGACCCATTCCCGAAACAACCTTCCCGTTTGAACCTGTCCCCTTTCAACCCATTCCCGAAACGCCCTTCATATTGGAACCTGCCGCAGCCAAGACATATTTTACGTTTGAATTCGTCCCGTTTGAACCCGTTAATTGGTATAAAACGCCGCGCATTTCAACCTCTTCGCAAAAAGTGTCCATCCTTCTAATCCTGGTTTGCGCAGTTTTTCTGCTTAAGAATATGTCCCGAATTCATGTTAATGCAATTAATACAAAGGTGCAGGCGAGCAATTCAGTTATGTTGAGAAATATTTTTGCTTGTAAACGTATTATTAAAATATGCAATACTTTCAGACAAGCTTCAAAGAAATATATTTCTACTTGAACCACTTATACCCCTGTTACACGGGCACATTTAACTGCGGTTAGGCTAAGCCACAGATGGCGCACAATACTTGCCGACAACATTCTGCGGCTATGCAGTCAAAGCTATGGGCGAACGTGCGCTTGAGCATCTTGAGCATCTATCGAAGCAGTGCGCGCGCGCTCTTCACTTCTTCTGAAATAGCTGTCAGAGAGAATAGTGTGGTATCTGTGGTGCCGCGCAACAGCAGTTAAGCTGAGTTAACCGCGGTTAAGTGCGCCCGTGTAACAAGGGTATAAAAATATTTCTTTCAAGATGGTCCCCAATATGTGTAATTACGAAATGGACTATGTACACTGCGCGACAACGTTACCACGTTATCTTGGCGATTTTTCGAATTTTACTTCAAATCGGTATTAAAAGGTATCACATTTTACCGCGTAAGTTAGTGGCCCGGCCCGTTTGCTCGAAGCACTAACCGCGGCTAAAGTTAGCCGCAGTACCTAGGAGGGGGATTTTGAGGTCACGTGACTGACTCGGTAGGGATGCGGGGAAACATGGCGGTGCCCCAGTGAGTGAGCGCCGCTCGCTTTGGAACTAATATGTCGTTGTAGCTGCAATATCGGGCGCGTTAGTCAGCAACGAATGGTGCAGGAGGCTTTCGCTTTGCTTTACCTCACTTAAACCGCAAAGCATGGGCAATGACATCGCCGCATTTCTTAGATAGTGTTTCGATTCTGGGCACTCCTAAGCCTAAATGAACGCGATAATTGTCGGCATAGCAACGTCTTTGGAAAGCGGATTGTTGATAGCACACAAAAGCAGACGGCGTCCCAACAGACCTTTTCTCTAAATTATCCAAGCACCGAGGTGCATGCTACTACGACTGTAGTTGCACGCGTCGCACGTGCTGGCGTCTGCAGTAGTAACCGTTCTAAAGCAAAAAGTATAAAACAAATTTTGCCTTGCACGCGCGTTCGTTAAAGCCTTATTACGATTTTTTACTTCAAATCTTTTATAAGAGGAAGGCCAGCGCGCATGAACCGTAGAATTACACTTCCAGCGTTCTCCTCGCGATGCTTGGATAATTTAGAAAAACGTCTGTCGGGACGCTGTCTGCTTTTGTGTGCTATCAACAATCCGCTTTCCAAAGACGTTGCTATGCCGACAATTATCGCGTTCATTTAGGCTTAGGAGTGCCCAGAATCGAAACACTATCTAAAAAATGCGGCGATGTCATTGCCCATGCTTTGCGGTTTAAGTGAGGTAAAGCAAAGCGATAGCCTCCTGCACCATTCGTTGCTGACTAACGCGCCCGATATTGCAGCTACAACGACATATTAGTTCCAAAGCGACCGGCGCTCACTCACTGGGGCACCGCCATGTTTCCCCGCATCCCTACCGAGCCAGTCACGTGATCTGAAAGTCCCTCTCCTAGGTAGTGCGGCTAACTTTAGCCGCGGTTAGCGCTTCGAGCAAACGGGCCCAGATGAGCACTTTCAAACACACTAGTAATATTGATGGCAGTCTTCTGATTTTTTTCTTTTTTTTTTTTTTTGTAGACAAGCAGCTAAAAAAAACAGTCACTTGTTCGCGCTAACGGTTTCGCGCTCTGTACAATAGAGAGTTTTAGGGAACCGTTTTTGCACATCCGATACGGTACGATGGGCCCTCCGGTACGAACTGCGCATGCGCCTGTCTTTGCGATTTTACCGTAATGCGCTGGCCGAACCGTAAGGCACGACCGGCACGGCCAATGGCCGACATGGACAGTCTCGCTTGGTGAGCAAAACGGCTCTTTCGCTGGCGGAGGGAGCGTGCCGTGGCTCCAAACATGAAGAAAATAACTCGTGGCAGTGCCTGGCAGGAGCGCCATGTGTGACAGCAAATCAATAAAGTTTGAGTCAGCAAATAAGAAGAAAAATAAAGACCAAAACGCAATTCGACTTTCTTAATTCAAATAAATTAGTGTTTAGTGTAGCGTAGAGTGCTCTGCTCGGTAGCTCAGTGGATTGAAGCGCCGATTTGTTGAACTCGTAGTGGAGCGACAGTGGAGAGTTCAAATCCCGCTGGCCCAACCACTTTTTTTTTTTTTTTTGACATTTCTTTTTGTGTTTTTTGTGTTTTTTTTGTTTACAAACATTGGATGTGCATTTCGAGCACTTATCACCCGTTTTTTACAGCTGCTGTTATGACTGAGGATTTTCTGTAGTGGCAACAGAGTGAGCAACAGCCTTCTGCATCATGGCTCTGGATACCTTTTAGTTTAAAAATCCTGCATGAATTAAAAATTTCTGTGCAAATGCTAATCACATATATCCTATAAAACGAGCCCTTTGAGTATTGGGTGATAGTTTTAATAGGTGCACAGCAGTAAAGTTACAGGCTTTGCTTTATATTTTCTTCGTGGTCGTACCGTACACGGCGCAACGATCGGTACGCGGGCGTACGACCGTGATCGTCTGCTCTCTGTACCGTAAGAGAGCAACATGAGCGCCGCATCTATCTCCGTCCCTCCGCCTCCTCCTCGCAAGCGGTTTACAGCAGAATACATCTTTCTACTTCGGGAGGTGCTAGGCGCTACTCCTTTTTCACTCCAGCCCTTTGGAATGACGCAGCGTTGAAAAAGAACTTCTCGTTGCAAGGAGCGAAGGAACGGATTGACCTCCTCGTAAATAAAAGTAGAGATTTGAGACGTACTGTAAGATACGTCATTCCAAAAATATACACACTGTATGGAAAGAAAAACAGAAATCATTACATTCCTTCCTTATTTAACGAACTCCCAGAGTCCTTTATGAATATAGAATCCACTAGGGTACTAAAACGGAAACTAAGGAATTGGTGTCAAGCATCTGAGCTGTAGATATCGTAGCCTAACCGTTGGAGATATTTCGTACTTTTATTTCATGGTTGCGTGAATAGACTTGGCTATAAACACCTATATTTCATGCTCTAAAGTTTTCCATCTTGTATTTATTTGTGCTGCTAATTTTAGGTTTCTTTCATTTTTTTTTTTTGGGGGGGGGGGGGGGGGCTGCAGAGTGTTTTCTTCTTTTTTTTGTAACAACATGTATTCTAGCTGGTCGCCTGGCCCCACATACAAGCAAAATGCTGCTTTTGTGGGCCAGCTCTTTATTTTGTATGACTTGATCTGAAAATAAAAATTGAATTAAATTGAAAATTGAATTGAATTATCTTTGTACAAGAAAACTGACCGCATCAACTTGAGAAAGTGTGTATATTTTGGTTATTTTTGTATTTTTTTCGAGATTTAATATTTCTAGTTTTATTTGTCCACAGCTTTCTTAATACTCGATCCTGCATTGGGCCTCGAGGGAAAGAGACAGGATCGCTAGCAGACGACTTCGAATGTCGCTGATAAGCGCGCGCGAGCGTGTTCTTGAGCAAAATCGAGTTTGCTTTCGGCAGCGTTTCAGCATATCAGGACGTGGTTGGTATAAACATCATATTTGGCTGATGTAAAACAGCAAAGCTTGCCCACTGAGAACGCATGATTTATTAGAAAACAAGCTACCATGTACGGTCGAGGCATTATTTTATTCCCCAAGTATATAAATCTGGTAAACTGAAAAAAAAAATACGCTGGCACATCATCCTTGGTATCACAACTTTTTTGTATATTCAAAAGCAACGCCAAGTTGAACGTCCTATGCCTTGCCGCCAACAAGCGCCTTCTCTTAGTGTATCGGTGCTCGGTGGCACCCGAAAGAAATGCGACTGACTCTGTGTCACGGCAAACCAAAAAGAATGTTTATTCCCTCGTGCCCCTGCACAAGTCACGGGCCCCACGGCACGCGCGTGCGTGCCTCGCTTATAGAAAGCGGGAAGTTCAAAAGAGACTCACGCCACACTTATTGCGCAGACAGTCGTACAAAATCACTTTTTCTAAATTGCTTTCGCTGAATAGAGCCAACTCCAAGTCATGGTCAAAAAGATCGAGCGCCATTGTTGTCGGAAAGCTCGTCTGCTTCTTTAGCAGACGAACATTTTAGAACTTCGCCGTGCTAGGGGCGACACGCCGTGGTGCGCCAGGTTTTGTATTACGGAAGCGCATTCATTCCAGTAAAGAAACGAGACGAACTATAAGTAGGTATACTATTTTTTTTTTGTTCTCTATATATTTAGGGTGCGATCTTTATTTACTTAAGTTTCTGCGATTTGTACGAAGAAACGCAAATTTGTCTTTTCCCGATGAGGCGGATGCAGGTTTTCGTTGCCAGGGGGCGCGACCTGTACCGATCGTCTGCTATCGTCTGCAAATACGGTTCCCCCAAAGCCGTTTCAGGGCACACGATCGGTCCACACGCCCGATCCAAGGTATCGATCGTTTTTGTTTATCGATCGTATTTTGTTCCGGTTCCCTAAAACTCTCTAATAACAGGAAGCTTTCGTAGACCGTTCTCGAAGTCACGCGACGCTCCTACGCAACCCGATACTGTACCCAGAACTCTACAGTCAAGGCCATCGGCGCGCAGGTGCAGTAGCGGCTTCTTCGTTGCGGAGAGCTCAGCGAAAGGCGAAACGCGATCTACGAAAACTTCCTAATGAAGTCTTAGAGTAACGCAGGCAAGCACTTTAAGCAAGCAAAAATTACCGTTGCCTAAGTTTTTATATCGCGACGTATACTTTTAGGTTACCCAAAGCGCTTACGTACGTTATTCTAAAACTTCCTAGTGGACGGGATACCTTTTAAAAGTGATAAATCAGACAGGCTGACGGACATATGATTGCGACTTCATTTTTTTACAAGTTCAAACACAAAACCGTCGCGTACACAGCCAAAAATCATAAACAACAAAATGCAGTCGCCTTGGTTGAGGAAGTCGAGAAGGAAAATCGCGCCGTCAGAAAGGCGGCACTCCAATTGTGATAGTTCGCGGCGTTCACCTGGCCCGCACGGCACCACCATTTGCAAGCTGCTGCAGCGATATCCTTCTCAAGGATCACCCGTTTGCAGGTCGATGAAGTTGTAAATGTTCGGTTGAGCCCTCCCTGACACAGCGTTTATCTTACGGTGCCATGTCTCCGAGGTTGTTTCGGGAGAGGGAGAAGTGATGTGGGGAGCAACAGACACTGGACACTTGAACCTAATCAACTGTTAACGAACAATACAAACTAACCGAACGATGGCCAAAGCGAGAAGGTTGTTTCGGGAAAGGGCGAAATGGGAAAGGATGAAACGGGAAGGTCGTTTTGAGACGGGTCAAAACGGGAAAGGATGAAACGGGAAGGTCGTTTTGAGACGGGTCGAAACGGGAAGGTACAAACGGGAAGGTTGTTTTGGGAATGGGTCAAAACGGGAACCACCCTTCCTAAGGGTAATCTAATTTAAATTTATTTGAGAATAAGACACTGGTTTTCCCCTTGAATATGTTTGAAAGGTACCACTGCCTACTGATAGATGGCGAAAGTCGACATTGGACGTGAAAGTTGGGATTGATATCCCCTTGAAAAATTATCCTTTATTTAAGAAAAAACAAGCTGTCGGGGTAGTTAAATATTTTTTTAGCTAAATAAAAGAACTGGAAACAATTATTTTGCGTGCATGTGTTCAGCTGTCATAACTTGAAATGTTGTTTTGGTAACGGGATATTCCTCCGGCCACGACACGTTAGAATAGATCGCGAAGTCCACCTGGGCCCGTTTGCTCGAAGCTGGTTAACTCTAACCGCGGTTAAAAGTTAACCGCGTTTCCCTACCTAGGTACCTCCGAGTACCTAGCCGCGTTAGACAAAAACTCGATGCACAATTTGTCCGTGTTTTATTATTATGTGGTATCTCCCGCCACCTGCCGGTCGAAGCAAAAAATAGCCTTTTAAGAAACTTTTTCGCTAGTTTTGTCTTTATTAAAAAACATAAAACCGACATATTATCGCAGTGTTTCTTTTTATGCATAATATATATACATATATATATATATACTTTAAAAAATCATAAATATGTTGATGCATCTATTGTTTCGCCAAACACAGCATAAGTTTACAGCGTTGATTTCGGATCTGGCAACGGTTTTTATAGATTTTGTTTTGTTCTCGTATCTTGCAACGCACGTTTTCCGCGCTTTAGTTATCAGCTGATTTTCACTGTTTGTCTTCTCTGCCTTTTGCCCAACCGACCCGCCGACTCGCCCGCCGACTGACTGACAACTGATTTGCGGACGGATTGGCGAAGATAAGGGATGCAATGTCGACTGTGACGCGACGCCGACATCGAAGAGAGCGCGTGTTCGCCCAATACGCTGTTGTGATGAGGGGACGGCAGCTTGTGTTTCGTGACCGCTTGAACCCTTTGGAGGGGTTCGACGAGGACGAACTGCAGGAGCGCTTTCGATTCGGTCGCGCGGGTATTGTGTTCCTCGCCGACCCACTGCGCCCAGACTTGGAGCGGCCGACGCCTCCGCAGCCGCGCCCTCTCTGCAGAGCAGCAGGTCGTTGTCGCCCTGTAGTTCTACGCCACGGAGAACTTCCTCATCACCGCAGGGGACTACATCCCCGTGCATGTCTCCACTGCTTCGCGGACTGTGAGGCGGTGACTCTGGCCTTGTCACGTGGTGCCCGAGACTTCATAGGGTAAGTGATTTGGAGCATCTCCTGGCGCGTCCCCATACTAGGCGCATGTGCATGCCAGTTTTCCAAGGAAGCCTGGGCCTAGATTGCTCGATGAGCAATCACCATTATTGCAGAAACCGTTTGTATAGAAATTTTGGTGCGTGAATACCCGAGTTCGTTGAAAGTGGTCTTCTCAGCACACCTATTCTGCAATTTATTTACGGCGCACCACCTGTGCAATGACACTTCAGTTTTTGTTTCTTTAGCTGTAGACTTGCTAGCATGAATATCTGCCAGCGTATCGATCCCCCCGTATACTGGTACCTCCCTAAAGGAACATTAATAGTGTTGCTTCGGCACTCGATATTTGTTTTTGGTTATGAGCGTGACATGCAGAGCAGTGAACTGAGCAGTAAAATTACACGAACCAACTGGAGTGTACAAAATGACTCCCTTAGTACCTATTATTGGTGCAGGTGCAAATGCAACGACACTACAAATAAAGTAGGAGTGCAGATATTTATAAACAGCCTGGTTTCTACGCTCCCAACTATGCACTTGGTGCTGCTGAGCTAGTCTTGCGGCTAATGAGTACTGTCATTGTGCGGACAAGGTTTTTATTGCTCGCTATTGATGAAGATGAATGATAGCTGTGTTATATTTAAACATGTGATCGTAACAACAATACTATCGCTGTTAATGTCATAGTGCTACAGACTGACTCAAATTCATCTACAATGCAGGTGGCCAGGTGAAGCTGAGGGTCATGCCTTGCAACAGGCCTTCTTTGAGGTCGGTGGGCTTCCTTCGGTCGCGGGTGCTGTTGATGCCTGGAAGCACCCACGACTCTAGGATATTCACAGAGGGCTCGGTGTCAGGCAAGCTGGCCGATGGCGTTTACGATGGTCTACTGCTTGGAGATAGCGGCTGCACCTGGCAAGCCATGGCTGATGACGCCCTTCTCTCCGTCATCAGCAGCGGAGGTCGCCTACAATGCGTCGCATAGCGCAACGAGGAGCATCGTGGAACGGTAAAGCCAGGCTAGGCGTCCTTGTTCGACGCTTCAGAGTTTCGGCACCTTGAGGCACCTAAACTTTTTCATATGGTTGTGCCTGCGCTTTACATTTGTTACCATTTTCATGTTCTTGCATAGAAGGCTACGGCTGCTCAGAAGCAAGGAAAGGAAGGCGTATCTCTACTCCACCTTATTTATACTACTGGCTATAACCTACCGCCATAGCCTGTATTGTTTATTCTAAGGTTCAACCATTTGTCAGCTAACTCTATATGTCACATTAATTATTCTATTTCATTCGCTCTTTTCTGTTTGAACTCCAGAATAGAAGTTAGAACTTTTCTGAAACATATCCTTCCTGTTGGTGCTGTATGACTGCGTTTATTAACCTATAAGTTTTTACTAGGAGTTCATACTTTAAAAAAAAAAAAGCAGTTGTTAGAAATGCCTAAATGTAATGCAATTCTTTAAAAAAAAAGCAATGCTTGCGATGTGAAAAAAAATACACATTGGCTTATGCAGGTCTTGTTTTTGGACAGTTTGAGTAAAGACATATTCAAACATATCCTCTTAAATACTGCTTATCTCAAACTGCATTTTCCTTGCAGGTTTTTGCGAAGAACATTTTCATTATATCAGTGATGCGATTGCTGCGCCATTTGTTCCAAACTGATTACCCTGCTACCTTCTGCTACATTTAACCAAAATGTGAGGAATTTGCTCCAACATTCTGCCAAAACTTAATGTCACTTTAATAATACTGAAAATAGCTCAGGCCTCGCTGCCCGGCCGGGCCGTTATGATATGCTTACGCAAGTGTTCAGGTTTTGAAAACTTTTGATTATCGTCTCAAATACCATACTATTCAATCACATTTTGTATGAATGACAGACAGTATCTGGAAGTTTCGTAATAATTTTCGTTTTAGTCGTCTGTTTATTCTGGAGGGTTAGCTAGTGTCGTTGAATGCGCTTTTCACCGTGCTCTGGTGTACTGCAGAGAAGCAAACACCACGGAGTAGGCATCGCGATTTTGCATGTCCTGCTTCGCCGCAGCGCACCTCCATGTTAAGCGGAAAGCACTCCTCCAAAGCGAGACGCAACACAATTCCTGAATACAACTTCAGCTCGTAAATATGATAGATTGTGAGATCCTAGCGGTACCTTTTTCGAATTCAAGATTTAGTAAGGGTACTTCGGTATTGCAAGAACATTTATATGTGCTCTTTTGTATGTTTATTTATTTATGCCAACTGATTTGTTTAGCTATCAATTTTCTATAGGTGTGAGTAGATTAGAACTAAATTGACAGGAGCAGTGGATGGGATCTCAGGAAGAACCTGAATGAGTTCGGCGGGATTGTTTTTAAATTTCGTTCACGTGCCTTTTTTGCTATGAAGTTCTACAGATAAAATGTAATTTATGTTGATAATCAAATGACAAGTGCTTTGCTTTTTATCTGAATTATAAATTGCAGTTTTATTACAACCTACATACCCTTGCAGCATGCCAAAGACTGTCTTCCCCGAAGAGGTTCCCGTCGAGCCCGTGGCAGCGGGTCGTGACGAAAGCAATAAGGCTCGGTACGCCATCATTAGCCAGTTCATCGGTTGAGCGTAAGTATACCAATATATTGCGCATGCTGCTTCGCATGGGCTTGGGTGCCAGTGCACTGTGCTGGCAAGGTACTCCCAATGATGTAAAGTCGTCAAACATTGCCTTTTAGAACTTATCCTTTGTGATACAATAATGATATATAACATTTTTAATACGCTGTACATGCTTTAGTTATATTTCATCTCACCCGATGAAGGACTAGGGCCCATAGCAAATATACCACATGGTTTCAAACATGCTCGTGATTGGACCCGGCGGCCTGTAGCATTGGGCTTTTTAGTCCATCGTAGGACGAGGCAAAGTATAGCGGATCTGAATCGAGAAATCTATTGACAGTTGCAAGTAAAATGAATTTTATTTCTCAGTAGCTGTGTCGGGTTTGTCATATGTAAACAAATACATTCAAATTGCAAATTAAAAACAGCATAATATGTCGACGTTTACTCTTCTCCTAATTGTTTTTTTAACAATTTGATTTGCAATTCTGCACGCTGTGTTTCCAGTCCAATTAAAGATTTTTAAAGTTTTTTTGGCCCTCTAGTAATTTTTTGACTGATTGTAGAACTCCTCTGCAGCAGTTGCTGCTGCGATCATTGCTGTGGCAGCTTGCTTAACCCTTTCTGTGCACTCCTTCTCCAGCAGGAGATTCGGTCCCTCCAGCTGCTGCTGCCTCTCTGTCTCCTGCAGGAACCGCTGTGAAGCCTCCCGGCACCAACGTCAGCTGTACTGCACATTCGTTGGAGCCCGCTGCAACGCCTCCTGTGGCAGACTCTTGTGCAGCACTTCCGCTCCCAGGGGGACCAGGCTGTGGATATATTCCCCTGGAGCTGCAACAAATGCATGTGTAAAAAGTGATCAGGTTTTGTTCTTGTCAGTACGGGCAAAGACACACTGTGCATAGTTTGTAACCCTGATAAGGATGCCGATGCTGTGCCAAAATACATTCATACGTGTTGGTGCAGAGGACAAAGTTTGCTCGCTAAGTTGGTTTATATACTGACATGCAGGCTTGAGGTCGGAGCACAGTGTCGTTACTTCTTGCACAATTGCCCAATACATGGTGTGGAAAATGCGCATTTGGTTGTGAAGAGCATTTGCAGGCATGTGTTCATACACTTTCACTGCTAAAGGTTCAAATGCAGCTGTGTAGTTATGTGATTAATAGTTCATAAAATTAGTGTTCACATTTCCAGTCAAATCTCGTTGCACTGTGCACATCGATAGGACAAATTCAAACATTACAGCACATAGTTTCACTGACATTGATTTTACTCGCACAGGTTACCATCATGGGAGTCGTTAACTTCACAACTGGGATGAAGGTAGTGTTTGAGCCAATTTTCCTAAGTTGGTAAAACTAGCAACAAGATGGTTGCGCTATGTGTGATCATTTAATTTACATATTGAAAACCTGTTACAGTTAGCATAAAAAAAGCCATTGCCACATCAGCTTTACCTCCCGATTTTACATTGCGTGCCGTCCTATTTCATAAATTTGTAGCTTCGGTAAAACTCTTTCAGCCTTGCTGAAAATAATGAGAAATGTGGTAGCGCTTTGTCTTGTAAAATCTTGAAGTGTACTCTGGAAGACGGTTTCGTGACTTATACTTCGACCCGCCTTTGAGCTTTTGTGGTTGAAATATAACTGAAGCTGAATAGCATTACTGCCGAGTACGTTTATATAAAGACCAGAGGCCAGATTCCCGAAACTTTCTTACGACAAAAGAGCTTGTAAATTTATCTTACGACAAAGTTACAAACTTTTGAGTATTCCCGAAGCAAAATGTTCACAAGTTTTGCGCAAGTTACAGATTTCGTCAAAATGTGCGCAAAACTTAAAAACATTTTGCTTCGGGAATACTCAAAAGTTTGTAACTTTGTCGCAAGATAAATTTACTAACGTTTTTTGCCGTAAGAATGTTTCGGGAATCTGGCCTCTGGTCTTTATATAAAAGTACTCGGCAGTAATGCTATTCAAATGGCAACATGCCCATCTTGTTATCAACATTTGTCCTCGTCTTTTAGAGCTTGGCCTGGAGCGACAGTTCTGCTTTACTATGACCGGTTCCTTAGCACCATTTACTCGTCACACGATCGGGTCTAGAAACCAGTCACCTACTCTTCTGTGTCACCTATCGTGGCAACCAAACCTGCACAGATTGGAAAAGTCTTCGCCGATCGTCTTGAGGACGGCTTCGACGAGGGGCGTCAAGACATGAGGGTTTAGCCCAGCACCTATGAATTAAGGCATAGTAATTTCGTCTCGTCTACTACTTACTCGAGTCATGAGCAAAAACAAAGGAGGTGAGGTTCACTGTTCAACCAAGTATGTAAATGAAACATTCATGGGAAAATCAAGATAAACAAATACTGCATGAGGCCATTCGTTTAAACATTCAGTAACTGTGACATAACATTGCTGAAACTGTTGACTATGTAATCATGCAATTTTTACTTACAGTTTGGCCTGTCGGCCTCGGTTGGCCTGGACCATTGTGCTCTAAAAATGTGTGTTAATATTGTGTCCAAAGTTTTGGGTCCTCCATAGAACGGTTTTACGAGTTCCAGACAGCCTGTGCAGAACTTGTACATAAACTGCAATAAATGGTCTTCCGATGCTGTAACACTGCTTTTACTGCTGTTCTTAGAAGATGACAAGTCGACTCCCAGCAGAGGGCAAAGGTGCACGAATATACAAATTTCCACATGCACGTTTTAGGTCTGATTGTCAATATATTATCACTAAAGCAATGCAATTTTTTTTTAACTTAAGAACACAATAAACTTACCCGTGCGCTGTTTGTGCTTCTTGTATAAGCTGTACAGCAATCTGGTCTTCCTTAAAAGGCTCTTCGAACACTGCTGTAATTCGTCTGGGGTGCGCAAACAGCCCATGCCTGTATTTCTGTTTGGGTCGTGATCGCAGCACCAAACTTCCCCATAATTTGATATTTTCGCTTCCCCACTACCCGATTTAGTTGTAATTGTTCATCCCATGTCCAATTCCTCTGCCGTTTCATGCTGATGCTTGATGTCGCCCGACTCATTTTCGATTTCAGATTGGTTGTGATAGTCTGCTACGTAATTATGCCTCTCCTTATAATCCTAACAAAACATCTAGTTATTCCAAAACAAAATGAATTGACGAAAGACAAGCGCAAGAGAAAACATGGAAAATTTTTTCATGATAGAAGCTTTGTTTATTTCCCAGTTGTACAAGTCCGGCATCCGTGCCGGAAGTTTATATTGAGGTAACGGATATTTGCTTCCGAGGAAAGTTTTTAGTCTACATCTTGCCTTCGTTGAACCGTCTCCCGCTGCAAGGGGGTCGTCGGTGTTGTGGATGCGCTGCAAATACAATACACGGCGAACTGTACTATAAACCAGACTCCGAGATTGGAGGCAGTTTTCGGAGAGATTTGTTTCACTACCATGCGATTGCGGCTCAAGGTAAGTTTCAAAAGTGAAAAAAAGAAAGCTGGACGTTGATTACAACGCAAGATCTGCTGACATGACATTTTGATAGCGGTACGATCTCATAACTTTCTCGTGAAACATCGCGGCACTCACTTAGGTAATATATTTTGAATGTCCCGCTGACTCTAGCATTTGTTGAAACAAGTCCACTTCAGAGGGCGATGCGTGAACTCGAACTTCACGTGACCAGTCAAGCGTAGCCCTGCTCCCACAGCACGCCCGCCGTCTGGCGGTGGCCGAGCTGCCGTCGACTCTGACTGTAGACTCTGTGTTGAAATGTTCCTTTCGTGGCACGAGGAGGACGCATCTTCGTAAAAATAAATGTTCCCAAGCGTGACGAGCAACCGTAGCAGCCATATTGTCGGATGCTAGGTACTATTTGACTCCGGCGTCCCTACTCTGCAGGTCACGTGACCTAAAATTCCCCCTCGTAGGGAAATCCGGTTAACCGCGGTTAGTTAACCAGCTTCGAGCAAACGGGCCCTGGAGTGATTGTTTTTACAGAAAGGGTCAACTCACAGTGTTATTTTTGTCTCTGAACTACAATATGAATAATATCTACTGCTCTATTCCATTTCACATTGCCCGACCGCAGCCAGAGCGACTATCCGACGGACCAACGCCAAGAAGTAAACAGTCGCGGCTTTTGTCGCCTTTCTGTCTAGAAAAAAGCGCAGTTCCACTAAGTCATAGAAGCGCCGTGCTGTCGCGAGTCGCGATCCGGCCGGCATTCTAACAGCTGTGGTGTATGTGGCAGACGCTTGTTCTGCTGCATGTCGTTCTCCAGCGTGGCAGTCCATGGAGGCTTCGGCATCCAAAAATTGGGACGCCTTGACGACAGCGACACTCGCATTGGCTCGTGATACTAGCAGCTTCCCGTTAGCATTTCTACGGCCAGCCGCAAGGATCGCGACATGCAACAGCTTGACACTTCGGCTTCTGTGACGTCATTTGTTCCCACTTGGGAACCACTTTTGATGTATGGGCATCATAGGATGCCAAACACACCTGTTGAAGACGCGCTCCAGGCACCATAGTCTCACGGCGCATGCATTACGAATGATTGTTTTAGCGGGCAAACCCACAAAGACGACCAGCGCCATAACGATAAACATCTGGTGCTGCTTCATAGGCTTCACTGGATCGTAGCATTGAGCGCGGTCTCACTTATAATGCAACTGAGAATCACTTAAATGACTAAGGATGCCCAGCTAGGTATCATGCTTTTGCTTACCAACTTATCGTCAACTTAAAAAAATAAAATCTTAATTAAATAAACATCTTTGGGAGTGTGCGATAGTATATTATGCGTATGCCGCCTTGTTTCTCCCTCTCCATTACAGGCAATGGTTACTTCACGGCTAATGTCACTCTCTGATTGTCAAGGCTATTTTCCTACAATTTATATTAGGAAGACATTTTACGCTCCGCTGTAATATTTTAATGCTGTCCACTCGTGTTTAAAGCGCAGAGACGTGGAAAAAGAGAGTGGAAACAACATCGTCTCACACACAGTTGGTTTTCTGCACTACAGAACGACAAACAATGCTCACGCGCGAAATAACGAACATAAAAAGAAAAACATGGCACTGCCGTCAGCGTTCTGCGTACCATGCCTCACCCCTGCCACAAAGTACGAAGTTTAATGCCGCGCAGAGTTTATTCACATGTGAATGCCAGTAACAATGGATTCCTGCAAAAAGTAAATGTACAATGCCATAAAAGCAACGGAGCGCACCCTGAAAACCAAGTGAACAATACCTGCAGATTTTTTTTTCTTCGCAGCGAACTCGTTTATGGGCTAGAATTCCTTGAATTTTTTATGTGCGTCAAAAAAAAAAAAAAACTCTTTCCAGCATAAACTATTCAAAATAAATTACGAAAAGCAAGCGAACGCACGTGCAAGACGCCATTCGTTTTAGGCTTAGCTTTAGAACAGTTACTGCTGCAGACGCCGGCGCCGCACGCGGACGCCTTTCCCTTATAAAAGGTTGGAAGTAAATAACCAAAATAAAGCGTTGACCAACGCGCATGCAAGATTCCATTTGTTTTAGGATTTTAGGTTCGAACAGTTACTTCTACATACGCCGACACGTGCGACGCGTGGAACACCGTTCCCTGCATTTTCCATAATGCTTGAGTATTTTAGCTATAGATCTATTCAGTATATTACTTATCGATGGGCACCATTTTCAAGATCAGTAGACTCCCAGGTAGATAATAAGGGTTTCTCAAAGAGTTGCCACTGTGCGACCCGCGTCGGCTATGTCTACGCTCGCACCGCCCTCCCTTTGTCGTCGTTCCAAGCCGCTTGCGTGCTTAGTTTCCTTTCCTTCCGCTCTCCCGGGGTGGGGGACCCGTCGCACGAGTCTAGTTTGCTGCGGATCCTCGGGGTGGTGACAGATGTCCTCGCGAAATAATGACTATACTAATCAAGACATCAATTAATTTCTGTGCGTGCCTTTCATCCCGATGACCACCGATCAAGACAATAAATGTGTTCGTATTTTTCTTCAACATTCTGTCGCGTCTGTGTCGTGTGTTAAACAGCTCGCTGGTTATCGACCTTCACAAAGTGGAATGGCTCACTTTTTTTTCTTATTCTCACGCGATCAGTGCTGCACATATCTTTTTTGGATGTTTACTTTCTACAGAATGTCACGTTTTTAAGAAAATGAATCTTACAATTACATATCTATATTTTTATAAGCAAAATTGTGAAATCAGCAAAAACCGATTGTTTTGGCGCTTTTGCGTTTGAAGGCATCCCACGATGTTAATTATAAGAAAACGTTTTTCCGCCCTGTGTTTTAACACGCAGCCGAATGATATCAAAACTTTTGATATAAGTTGAATCGTTCTGTAAGTACTACGAATTAGAAGAACAAAAATATTGGTGCTTGTTTCTTTATTTTTATGTTCGGCATCTGGGACTCATTTAGATTATTGATTTGTTGTTGTGTACGAGTATTGTAACTTCATTTTCTCCCTCGCTGCACTAAATGGACCACAGTCAATAGAATTTTAAAAATATTAATTTTTTTAATTTATTTTACGTGCCCAAAAACAACCATGCAGGTCTGCTCTTTTGTACACAAATATATAAATGTGAACAAAAAAAAAAAGCAAAACACAATTGCAGGCTTCAAGCACAACGCAACACACACACAATATTTACAGTTCGGCAACAAGCACATTCACTTGGTTTCTAAACCTTATGTCGCTGTATATATCAAGTTCGGCATTTTCAATATTGATAAACGTGAATTGTATCCCTGACAGAGTAGATGGTTTAGAGATGGTGTAAGTGCTGAAAGTACTGCGGGTCCTAGTGGAACGAGGAGGGACATGAATGTTTACTTCACGTAAAAGAAAAGCCCTGTCAAATACGCAAATATAGCGGACCACTTTTTAAAATTCGTACTTTTTGCGCACAATGTGCAAAGAAACGAAAGCGATAGTTGTAGCACAGTCGCGCAAATGTGGGTGAAAGTGCGCCGACACGCACCGGAGGACGGAAATGCCACGTGGTTAATTCTCACAGTGATCCGTGAAGTACCTGGTTAAGCGGAAATTTCTAAAACCATCAAGCATTACGCGTAGCAACTATCCACTGCCAAAGTAGAATTTCGCATAACACGAGGAATGTGTGGAGACAATTGTTTCGAGCAACCGACCAGAAGATTCTCCCTTCGTGGCGCCGTTCTTGGCGGGACGCCAGGGCTGCCATCTTCGCGCGGCACGGCCGACGGAAAGTCCCGACTTCACTGGCGACAAGAGGGGAGAGAAGAAGGGTTTTTCTATGCCGGCGACGATAGTCAACAAGCTTGAAATCTCTGCAAAGTGTCGCCCGTAAAGCTGTCGCTTTAGAAGAAAGAAAACAAATTGCTGTAACGAGCTTCGCACCCAAGTCAGCAGCATGGTAAACCGACGTGCTAACCAATGCGCTTGGAGCCTTTTTAATTTGTTTTTATATTTTACTACCTGGGGTTTCTTAGCATTGCTCCGTAAAACTGCAATAAACCTGTGTACATCTTTTGAAAACCGTTGGCGTCGTAGTGTTAAAAAAGTGTTCCCATGTAGGTTTCTTCCTACTGATGCCGTTTGCTCTTTTGACGAAGGAGCTCGTCTGTAGCCCGGGCATTTTTAATCAAGACTTACATTTGCCACGATTCAATTTCAAATGCGATTGAAATAAGGCTCAATTGCAATCGCATTTGAAAAAAAAACCTTTATTCGTGGGCATTCTTTTTGCACGAATACAGTTAAAGGGGCTTTGAACTTTTTGCCTGAAAGGCTGGATCGGGGATCTATTGCCAGGAAATAAATAAGTAAATATAAATGAGAAATTAACTTCATAAATTGTTCTAGATAAGCGTTTAAATACAAACATTAAAGTTAGAGTAAAAAGAAAGAGGCTATAAAAAGGATGAAAATACTTTTTTTTTAAATGCAATATTTATCTAATTATGACCTTACACAGTTATTTGGAATCTGAAAGCTCACAAGGCATAAATGAAAGTGAATAGGAACTTTGGCATGTTTACTCGGGGTAGAAGACCAATGAAAATGATAGAATTGACGCTGACGATATGCAATGGATACGACAGAAGACGCTACGCGCAATGCGTATGGGAAAGCAAAGAAATTGTAACATACATACACCGATATGAAACAGTGGACTAAGTATGGTGATGCTGGTGATAACAATGTTCAATAAATAAAATGACGAGTGGACACGCCTTATTGATGAGCAGATTTCTCTCGTTTCGTTCTGATATCGTCGTTTACGCGGTTAATAAGCTTTGCGACACCATCTCTTTACACGCCCTCATTTTTGCCACGGTAGCAGCGGGCCTGCTGAAAGCGAGCCGCGGGCTGGGCTTCATTGGAAGACCTGCGGCCAGCCACGGGCCGGTTGGAAGTCATCCGCGGGTCAGCTTTGGCCCGCGGGCCGGAGTTTGGAGACCCCTGGCGTCTCCAAACTGGAGACGCCAGGGGTCTCCAAACTCCGGCCCATTGTATTTTATTCTTTGCTCATTCACGTTTGTTTTCCTTTTTCTTTGCATTACAGTTGTTATTGCGCCAAGTTCGACTGTACTCTGGAATTTGAGCATAAGCTCAGAGCAGCGACACGGCACTTGAAATCGAGAAAATATTCATCAGATCTCGTTTTTGAGAACTGTGCTCACGCATTCTCACCAAGTATACAAAACGTGCTGGCCTTTGTCGAGAAAATGCGGGAGCTATATTGAATTGATGGAAGCCATAACATAGCAGCTGTTTCGACAATTGTTGACGCGGAAGGCTGCAACGCAGTGAAACAGTCCGTCATTTAAACAACCTAAACCAGCTTTTGTAACTCGCTTCGCGTTTCAAATGGGTACTCATGATGAGTGGTGATCTTCAATTTTTTTTAACACTATTGATTATAAGCGTAAACAATTAAGAATAAAATGTGGTTCAAAACGACTATATTTATTTCCAGTAATTAAAGAACAGTGGAAAAGCGGGCGCACCAATTCAGGAGCGCGATTTTAAAGGTTTCATCCGAACACACGCACAAAGGTTAAAATCGCGAGTCAGCGTGCGAAGTGCCCCTCACAGAACGCTAACCTAACATCTAATTTGATCGCAGTGATTTTTGTAGACTACAAAGAGACATCAATTTACTTATTCCGACATTCGAAGAAAACTTTTTTAACCCATAGTTTCAGTCCACGTAAATTTGCGTACAAGACCGACTGTGTCCTGTGTTCAAGCAGGCAAAGGAAAAATTGGTAAAAATTACTAGTCCACATAATTCTGTCAAACGGACATTTTAGCAACCGGCGGTCGCGAGCCTTCAACAATTTCCAAATAAGTCGTTTCTGTGCCCCTTCAACACACTTAAAAGAAAGACATATCTGAGTGAGGAGCTTCGTTTTCATTCAAAGTATAGTACTGAGCAAAAAATGCACAACTAATTGGCAGTCGCTCGCGCAAAGTACGAGCGATACTTGTAAGCCACTGGAGATAAAAGGGAATAAATGTTTTTTTTAATCTTTTCGAATATCATGCGGAAGCTATCCTGCAACTACAGACCTATGCCAAAACCAGCAATTGTTATAACCGCGCATGCAGAGGTCGCGTGCGATCAACTGGAAAACAGGAAAGCCTTCGAGAAGTGTTGTCTTACACAGGCGACTCTTTGTTGAGTAATAACGTCTTAGAGCTCTATAATTTTATATTTCTGCTAACGGGCCCTTAATACAAAAAAGGATGCCTCCACTCTCTCGCAGTCAAATTTCAGGCACCCTATCTCGAACCACCTATAAGTGCCACCCGCTCGACCGCACAGCGCAGAGGCCGTTGCAGTCTCGGAACCCTCGGGATACGCGCGGCGGCCGAAGATGCCCGTCAAGAAGCCCTCGCGCCTTCCCTGCGCGCGAACTCAGCTGCACGGTTCACGCCGCGCTGTAATCCACACCAAACAGCATAAGTTCGCCGCAACACGTTTGAGGTGTGTACATTTTTTATATAAAAAGCGTGTCCCAGACCGCGGTCCGGGTCTCACCACTCGCACAATCCTGGTTGTGTCAGTTAGCTACTTAAAGATGGCGCAACTGAGCCGCCCCACCTCGCAAACAATTTGTAATGTTCAAAAAGGAAGCAAAAGACAGGTCCCACCCGCTACGGCCAAATCCATTCCATGTAGAATTTTAGTTGACTGAAAGTTGAGCTTTGTTCGCCATAGTTGGTTCTTAGGACCGGCATTCTTTACTTTTGTTTAATAATGGCGTGTGCACTAAGGCTATCTTTTGGTATGGTGTAAGGTAAATATTTATGAATCTAATGTAAAAGTCTGAAATAGTACACTTGGTCAGCCTGTAAAATATGATATAACGAAGAGTGGCCGTGTCAGAATTCTCACACGCAGCCGGGTTAATGCATCAGGGAACGGCAAACAATACAGTCTCGAAGAACGGAAAAGATAAAGAAAAACATGCCCTTGCCATGACCGTTGAGTATGCTTTCTTAGAAGGGTGATTGAGAGTTGCTCCTAGGGCATCGCACCTTACCTTCTTCTAGGAATGTATGGTTACTGGTACTCACATTTGAATGCGTTCATTGCCGCGTTATACTCGGTGCTTGGTTACCCGTTCTTTTTTTTTCCATTTCAGCGTATAAACTAGGAAATTTTCCAGTCAGCTGGAACACATGTTTTTTTCTCATAACAGCACAATTCGAAGCGCGGCTCAAATATCAAACATTGTGGAACTCTTTCAGATACACCGAAGGAATGGAGAAGGCAGAGCAAATAATTCTCCCATAAACAGGTTCCCAAGCTTGTTTTGGTGGGAACAGCTCTAAACGACGTTGGACCGGGACGAGGAAACACACAGACAGCCTCTGCCTCTATGTTTCTTAAACGTGCTGTTACTTTTGTGCTATTCATTTGCGAACTCTCTAAGAGCAAAGTTTCCTCGAGAGTTTAATTATTTGCACTCATCACTTATTTTCTTCGTTGGCTAAATAAAGATAATTTGCGAACACTCCCCAGCCCATACGTCCGCCCCCCCCCCTCCCCCCCCCCCCTCCCCCCCTAATAGACGGAGCAAAACCTAAGGTCGGGCTTGGCGCGGCATGGCCTCACTGAGCCCCGCGGCCTCGGCGCTAACCCAGTCTGTACTCCTTCAACATTCCGAAGCCCACCATGGCCGAGGAATCGAAGCCATACTTCCTGAAGCTAATGAAGGCGCGTCGGTGATTTCTGCCAAACACTGGTACAAGAAACCGGCATTGCAGAGTCAGCCGACGGTTAAGCACAACCACCGACATGCTGCGGACACCATCCGGCAGCTGACGGCCAAGAAGACACCGCCTCGAAGAGATCGAGACGAAGGGTCCAAACCTACCTGGGGCTCAACTCAACCACAAGGACGACCTTTTCCCCGTGCACGGGAAAGGCACCCAAACCCAGACGTGGGCGGGCGAACCCACATGGCTCGGGTCCGTGGTGGCGCCACTCACCAAACACCTTCTTTCACAGGTGTCCCTGCCGGGAATGCTACAAGGAATCATAGTCAAATGAGAATTAGAGAAAAAAATCCACCATTCATACGAGGCCAGCACAGACCACTCCTCGCAAGAACAGAAAAGCAGCCTATAAAATGAGCTACTAGGCTGCATTTACAGTCGGTTTCTCTTGTTTTCTTGGATTCAGATTATTGATGTAGTGATGTGTACGAGTTTCGTTATTTCAATACTTTGCTCTAAATAAACCACATGTCAATATAATTTAAAAATATAGCAAACCACTTTTTATGGTCGTACGTTTTGCCCATAATGTTCAAAGAAACAAAAGCGATCTTTTGCACCGTCTCGCAATGCGGGTGGAATGGTGTCGTCACGTATACATGAGGATAAAGGTGCAGCGTGATTAGTTCTCCTTGTGATCCGTGAAGTACGTGGTTAAGCGGAAGATTTTAAAACCATCCAACATAACGCGTAGAAAATGGCCTCTGCAAAGTGGGATTTCGCATAACGCGAGGAATGTTTGGAGACAACTGTTTTGAGCAACCGATAGGAAGATTCTCCCTTCGTCGCGCCGTTCTAGGCGGGACGCCAGGGCTGATCTTCGCGCGGCTCGGCCGACGGGAACTCCCGACTCCCTGGCGACAAGAGGGGAGAGAAGAAGTGTTTTTCTATGGCGGCGACGACAGCCAACGAGCTGGAAATCTCTGCAACGTGTCGCCTATAAAGCTATCGCTTTAGAAGAAAGAAAACAAATCCGTCCTCCGGTGCGCCGACACGCACCGGAGGACGGATTTGCGACGTCGTTAATTCTCACAGTGATCCTTGAAGTACTTGGTTGTACAGTGGAATTTCGCATAACACGAGGAATGTGTGGAGACAATTGTTTCGAGCAACCGACCGGAAGATTCTCCCTTCGTCGTGCCATTCTTGGCGGGACGCCAGGGCTGCCATCTTCGCGCGGCACGGCCGACGGGAAGTCCCGACTTCCCTTGAGACAAGAGGGGAGATAAGAAGGGTTTTTCTATGGCGGCGACGGCAGCCAACGAGCTCGAAATCTCTACAACGGGTCGCCCGTAAAGAAATCGCTTTAGGAGAAAACAAACAAATTGCCTAAACGAGCTTCACACCTAAGTCTGCAGTACGGGAAACCGACGCGCTAACCAATGCGCTACTGAAGATAAAATAAAATAGAAAAAAATGTGTTGCTTTACCGAGGGTTGTTCAGCATTGCTCGGCAAAACTACAATAAACCTGCGTACACCTTTTGAAAACCGCTTGTGTCGAACTGTTACAAAAAGTTATCCCATGAAGGTTTCTTCCTGCTGATGCCGTTTATTCTCCTGACTAAAAAGCTTGACTAAAGCCCGGGCATTCTTATTCAACAATTACTTTTTCCACGACTCATTTCCAAATGCGATTAAAATTAAACCCAATTTCAATCGCATTTAAAAAAAAAAAAAAACATTTTTTATTTTTGGGCTTTCTTTTTGCACGAATACCGTTTAAGGGGTCTCCAAACCTGTTTGCTGAAAGGCTGGATCGGGGATCTATTGCCAGGAGATACAAAAGTCAATATAAATGAGAGATGAACCTAATAAATGATTCTAGATTAGCGTCTAAATACGAAATTGAAAGTTAGAGTAAAAAGAGAGACACTAAGAAGGATGAAAAAACACACGTTATCTTGAAAAGCAATATTTAATCTAATTTTGACCTTACACAGTAAGGTCAAAATTTACCTTACACGGTAATTGGGATCCTGAAAATTCACAAGGAATAAATCAAAGCGCATAGGAACTTTGGCATGTCGACTCAGGGCAGAAGACCAATAAAAATGATAGAGCTGCCGCTGATGGTATGCAGTGGGTACGACACAAGACGCTAAGCGCAAATTGCACCGGAAAGCAAAGAAATTGTTACGTACGTACATACTTACACAGATATAAAACAGGGACCTAAGAATAGTGATGTTGCTGATGACAATGTCCAATAAATAACATGGCAAGAGGATTTGCCGTTTACGCGGTTAGTAAGCTTTGCGACACCGTCTTTTTACGCTCGCTTATTTTTGCGACGGTAGCAGCGGGCCTGCTGAAAGCGTGCCGGGGTCTGGGCTTCTTTGGATGTACTGCGACCAACCACGGTTTGGTTGGAAGACCTCCGCGTGTTAAATTTGGCCCGCTGACCGGAGTTCGGAGACCCCTGTCGTTTTAGCTGCAATAAACAGTTTATGCTCGAAGTCGCTTTCATAACGGTAAGCTAATTTAAATTTATTTGAGGATAAGACACTGGTTTTCCCTTTGTATGCGTCTGAAAGGTACCACTGCCTCCAGAAAGATGGCGGAAATTGACATTAGACGTTAAAGTTGGGATTGATATCCCCTTGAAAAACTATCCTTTATCTTCGAAACCCAAGCTGTCGGGGTAGTTATAATTTTTAGCTAAATAAAGGAATTGGAAAAAATTATTCTGCGCGCATGTGTTCAGCTGACGTAACTTGAAATGTTGCTTTGGTAACGGGATATTCCTCCGGCCATGACATGTTAGAATAGATCGCGATGTCCATCTCTAGTGATTGTTTTTATACGAAAGGGCAACGCGCAGTGTTGTTTTTGTCCCTGAACTACAATCTGAATAATATTTACTGCTCCATTCCATTTCACCAACAATGCACACTTCCAAAAGAACAAAAATAAGAAAAAAAACATGGCCCTGCCGTGACCGTTTAGTGTACCTTGCCCCCTTGCCCATGACCAGACTTGGAAGTAATCCGTTACAAGTAACGGGATTACTTGTAATTAATTACTTTTTGGGTAATTTTGTAATTAATCCGTTACTTTTCTAGAAATGTAATTTCTAACGTAATTCCATTACTTTTTTAGTAACGGATTACCACAAGTTACTCGTTACATTCTTTTGTTATTTCGATATTTTTTTTATATTTGAAGCACAATTATAACAATATGATTTTTGAGTAGCGCCACCGAGTTGGGGCGGAAAGAGGAGGGGGGGGGAGGCACACAGACTGAAGCCAAAAGCTTGTGACGGGATATCGGTAAAGAAAGAAAGAAGGTGGAAAGATGGAAACAGAGGGGGAGTTGACTCTGTTATCTCCTTAGCACGATAACAAGAGGAGGGCCCCGACAAAAGTAGACAAAGAAAGAAAACGGGAGTTTTCACATAGCTACAGAGGTTTCTTAAGACAACCGAAGGGTCGCTTACACGATGCAAAAACGCCGCGTTTCGGTCGCTTTTTCTCAGAAAGAGAAGCCCCTTCTGAGCCTTGGGCACTTGATTTTGAGTGGGGCGAAAGAAGAATAGAAGAGCAATGGCCCATAAAAATGTCATATGACACGGATCTCCCAAACTGGAATTGGGGGGTAGGTCTGCTGCGTCTGCTGTTTCTTTTTGCTAAGATAATTATCGGGAAGTTTGTGCGATCCAGTCCCTGCCCGCGCTCCGATTTCAGAAGCGGAAGGACGTGAATAAAGACATAAGCAACACCCCGTGAATAAGCTCGAAGTTGAACTAATAACTTTCTTTCGCGTCTTTTTCCTTTAAAAAAAAAAAAAAGAAAGAAAAAACAGTCACTACAACTTCGTGTGCACGGAGGACGGTGGGGAGTCAGTCTCCCCTCCTATTTTTGCTTGTTTGCGTTTTGTGCGGGGGAGGAGTCGAAGTCGCCGTGAGTTCCAAGTACGGAGCTTTACGGGACAAAAGGCCAGATGCCGTCCAGTTTCAGGAATGATTTTAGAACTCCAGTGCCTTCTGACGTTTTTACGTGACATTTTTCTTATATTTTCTTGTTACACGGCAAGGCAAAGAAAGCACGTCGGTTCCTTCCCGTGATGGAGACTCGAGTTTTCCAGCTTTCTGGTCAAGTATAGAGACAAACACCAGAGCCCTAGCTCAGCCTACAAGCGAACCTAGTGTCGTCTTGGAGAACGATACTCACCATAGTCACCACATCCGCTGAAGAGTTTTCTGCGATTTTTTTCTGTTTCTCTTGCTTAGCATTTTTTTTTTTTTTGCAAGAACCTCGCGTTTTTGTCGTCTTAGTAGGGTGTAGCCCTTGTCAAATCCTGTCTTTCTCTAAACTCTCGTTTTCTCTTCCTACTAATGTAGGAATGTTTTATCTGTATGAACTGTTTTTTTCTGCTGTTAAATATTTTCTAGTGAGGTCCCGCCTCTAGCTCGCTGATCCACGGCTACAAAATACGCGAGAGGACCTAGCAGTGAGCATTCAGCATGTCTCTTGCACTGCCGCCATGGCCCTCTTTGGATCCAATGTTCAAACTGAAAGGCACCAAGGGAACTGCGAATTTAGAGTTTCAGTGCCCACTCTGCCTCCCCGAAAGAAAGCTTCTTTCATCTGCGAAGTCTACGAATTCGAACCGACTGAAACACGCGAAGGTAAGCGCTTTTTAAAATTTTGTTTGTGGAAACCAGTGATTTAAAAAAATAAGATTTTTGTGTAGTTCATAATGTGGCGTTTGCATCCCAAATTTACACTCGCAACATTGCCTTTGGTTATTTTTTTTTCCAGCCCGAGTGTATCCGCTGACGTATGGCGTAAAGTACGTTTCGAACAGTTTATAAATATACTGATATTTATTTGAGCTCAGGGGAGCCTCGGCGAGTTGCTGATGGGGTTTACGCATATTGTATTTTCGCATATCGGCAGCTCATAATGCTGCTTCCAAGCATACCATTGTGACATGAGCGATATGGGTGTGCGATTAGGTAAAATATTTGATCTTTTAAAACGTACCATACTCGGTTTCCACTTTAAGTGTGAGCGTAGCAGAAGCTACAAAAGCGAGCTCCGGGCTTTCAGTGTCACTGCGAAGCACGCGCGCTCGTGCAGTCCAATCAGGTTGTTCAGGGCCGTTAATTTTTCCTCTCTTTCTCCCGAGAGAGAGGAAAGATGAACGACCTCAACTTCCAACGCCAACTGCTTTTGATGTGCAATAAAAACTAAACAGAAAACTTAAACGACTTTGTACATTATTTGCTGCTAGTAATATTTTTCTACATATAGTTAATAAGTTACCTTATTACCGCATACAGGGATACTAAGTGAAAAATCGCGCTTTTGCATGTATTTCTTAAAGTAATTGAAAGTAATCAAGTAAAGTAACGAAGTAATTAATCGATTACATCTTAAAGCCAGTAATTTGTAACTGTAATCCGTTACTTTGATGGCCAAGTAATTGTAATTGTAATGAATTACTTTTTACAAGTAACGGGCACAAGTCTGCCCATGACCTTGCCTCACCGCTGCAACAAATAAAAAATGTGATGCCCCGCAGAGTTTATTTACGTGTGTAATCCAGGAACAATGCATTCCTAAAAGAAGGGAATGTTCTATGCCTTAGGAACTACGGTAGGGTTACCATCTTCCTGCTAGCGAAATGCGGGACACGCGGGGCAAGGGGGGGGGGGGGGGGGGGTATAGTCTTATAGAGGAAATTTATGAACACGCACATCACGAACCAAGGCCCTGTTAACACATTTCATATCCTGTGCTGTTCATACACCTGCAAATTGTATTGCAGCAATTAAGCTAAAATAGTTTTCACTGCCAGTGATATATCTTTTTATGCCAAATATGGTTACTAATTGTGTCGAATTTGAAAGCATAAAAATCTACTCCAGCAGCACTCAAGGCATCAAATAAAATTAAGAAACAGTAAATATTTTTCGGGTTATTGTTTCTTGTCAACGCTTACTTTTATGAAAATGGACCTACGCAAATTTTTAACAATATGTTCTTTATGTTTTTGCCTTGTGTGGCCGTCTTCACTAAAAAAAGATATCCAGAGCAACCCTTTTGCATTAAAACAGCGATATGAAAATAATGGCAATAAACGAGCAATTTTCTTTTAGAATATTTTGCCACTAAGGGCAGAGGCACAACGGCGCATGCTCGTCGGCCCTCCTGCAGAACGACGTTCGCTTCCCGCAATACTTAGATAGAAAATGGCGTACCATTGTGATTCACACGATTACCAGTGACCTCCGCGCTTCCCCGTTGTTCGGCAGCATGAGTTGCAGAGTAAATTTTACTACAGTGTGAAATACGGGACATTTTGAAGATTTGGAAATTTCTCGCTGGACGCGGGACACGAGCCTTTAATGCGGGACAGTCCCGCGAGTCGCGGGACGGGTGGTCACCCTAAACGACGGAGCGCACCCTGAAAACCTAACAAAAAATACATGCAGTTGTTTGTTTGTTTGTTTGTTTGTTTGTTTTTATTCTCACGCGATCAGTGCCGCACATATCTTTTTTAAATGTTTACTTTATATAGAATGACACGTTTTAAAAAAAACTGAACCTTACGAATACCTATCTATAATTCTTCATTAAACAAAAATTGTGGAATTGGCAAAAATGATTGTTTTGTCTTTTCGGCGTTTGAGGACATCTTACGAAGTTAATTATAAGTAAACCGTTTTCCGCCCGTGTCTTTAAATTTAACACGCACACGAATGATATCTAAACTATTGATATAAGCTGATTCCTTCCGGAACAACAGCGACTTTCAAGAACAAAAATATTGGTGATTGTTTCTTTGTTTTTATGTTTCTGCTTTCCCCGAGATGGCGCTCGTAGTTCATGCAGACGTAGTAATGTAGTTCGTCAGCTAGTCCGCCGCTTTTCCACAGCTAGGACCTGTCACTAGGCTCTACGTCACACCTCTCGATTTGCAAGGTCACCGTCACACTTGTACACGTTACTAAACAAGTAATCAATTGCATGCCAAATTGTAATTAGTTACAATTACGATTATACTTGTATAAAAGTTAGTGACCGCTGCAAAGAAATAATCAGCGACTTTCACGGGGTTTTTTCCAACATGACTGTCCTCAAGTAAAAACAACGAGAAGAGGATTATCCAAGTCTTCATTGCTGCCCCCAGTCGCGATTATTGCATTAGAGTATTTTGAGCAACAGATTGCTCTCGAAGGTCTTGTCAGATATCTTGCCTCATGCCTTGGTGAAGACATCGACTGGTCTACGCTCAACACCATTTCAACTGAGACACCGGATGGATGCGCTATATTGTTCCTCACAAATGCTTGATGCACTGCATTGTGCATCATTCCGAGCGAAGCGATGGAAGGACTCTTTAACCTAAAGAAAGAGCTAAGCTTCTTCGTTGCAGTTTGGGTCTGATACTGTGGATATCCCGAAGCTGTTAAGTTGTCATACATCTGGGGAAACCTGAAATAGGAAATAATTCATGCACATCTGACGATTTACCGGCAAATATTGCCAAATGGTCGCAAAAGAAGTTAGTGAGACAAGGTAGTCACACGTGACAATGTAATAATGAATGAAGCTTCGATCTATATTATTCTTTCTTTGACTCTGAACAGGTCGGGCTTCGGTTGAGACGCTTGTGAATAAAATAATAAAGCTTTTTTTTTATATAAATAAAAGTAATAAAAGAATAAAATCACCTAAGAACTAAGCCCCACCGTCTCCACTCACGAGTTTCATTCCCTCCTCAAGTCCGGAATCTCTAGCAGACATCAGTTACCATTTTTTGTATTAAAAATCTGAGTTTGAAATAAGATATGTCCTTCTGGGGTTAAAACAGGGAAAAAAAGTGTTACTATATCCAAAATGCTTGCAAACAGCTGTCGCGCAAAAAGGGTGACTTAGATGCAGATAACCTCACTGCAATTCACAAATCAAGTGAGCCATCTTGAACGGTAGCTGAAAGGCTGGATCGGGGACTTGTTTCCAGGAAATAAATAAGTAAACATAAATGAGAAATTAACTTCATAAATAATTTTAGATAAGCGTCTAAATACAAAAATGAAAGTAAAAAAAAAATGAGAGTAAAAAAGGGAATCTCTGGAGGAGGATAAAAAAATGTTTTTTTAAAGCCAGATTTATCTAATTTTGACCTTACACAGTAATTCGGAACCTGAAATTTCACGAGGAATAAATGAAAGTACATAGGAACTTTGGCATGTTTACTCGGGGCAGAAGACCAATGAAAATGATAGAATCGAAGCTGACGATATGCAATGGATACGACACAGGACGCTACGCGCAATGTGCATGGGAAAGCAAAGAAATTGTAGCATGCATAGTTACAAAGATATAGAATAAGGGACTAAGAATAATGAGACAGGTGAATGGCAGTGTCCAATAAATAAAATGACGAGAGGACACGGATTATTGATTCGCCGATTTGTCTTGTTTTTTTCTGGTATCCTCGTTTACGCGGTTAGTGAGCTTTGCGACACAGTCTCTTTACGTCCGTTAATTTTTGCCCCGGTAGCAGCGGGCCTGCTGAAAGCGAGCCGCGGGCTGGGCTTCGTTGGAAGTACTGCGGCCACCCACGGGCCGTTTGGAAGACCTCCGCGGGTCGAATTCGGCCCGCTGGCCGGAGTTTGGAGACCCCTGGCGTTTAAGCTTAACTAAAGAGTTTATGCTCGAAGTCGATTTTATACCAGTAAACTAATGTAAGTTTATTTGAAACTAAGAGGCTGGGTTTTCCCTTGAATATTTTTGAAAGGGACCACAACCTACTGATAAATGACGTAGGTCGCCATTGGACGTGCAAGTTGGGATTGATAGCCGCTTGAAAAATTCTCCTTTATTTTCGAAGCGCAAGCTGTCGGGTAGTTATGTTTTTTGAGCTAAATAAAGAAACTGGAAACGATTATTTTGTGTGCATATGTTCAGAAATGTTTTTTTTGGTAACGGGATATTCCCCCGGCCATGACACCATAGAATAGATCGAGAAGTCCATATCAAGTGATTGTTTTTATACGAAGGCTCAACACAGAGTGTCGATTTTGTCTCTAAACTACAGTGGGAATATTTACAGCTCTATTCCATTTCACAGTGTCCGGCCACAGACAGCGCGAGTATTCGAAGGAGCAACGCCTAAAGCGAATAGTTATGGCTCTTGTAGTCTTTGTGTCAAAAAGAAAACTCAGTGTCAATATGGTGCTTCGAACGCGTCTCAGACTGGTGTATTTACCGGGTTCAAAAACGTGGTCCCTTAATTTCCGCCTGAGGGCGTCATGCAACTGTCATGCTGTCGCCAGTCGCGATCCTGGCGGCGTCCCAACATCTGTGGTGGATGTGGCAGACGCCTGTTCCGCTCCAGGTTGATCTCCATTATTACTGTCCATGGTAGCTTCGGCAGCCAGAAGTTCGGACGCTGTGACGACAGCGATACTCGCTCTCGCTCGTGCTACACGAGCGAGCATTTTTGGGACCAACCGCCAGGATCGCGACAGGCAACAGCATGACACTCCGGCTTCTGTGACGTCGTTTGTTGCCAGTTGGAGACTACTTTTGATGTATGGGCATCATAGGACGCGCAACACACCCATAGAAGACGCACTATAGGCACCATAGTCTCACGGTGCATTCACTACGCATGATTGTTTTAGCTGGTAAATGCACAAAGACAGCCACCGCCATGAGATACACTTCTGATGCAGCTTCATAGGCTTCAGCGGTCTCACTTATTATGAAACTGAGAATAACTTGAATGACTATGGACGCCCAGCTAGGTATCATGCTTTTGCTTACCAACTTATTGTCTACTTTAAAAAAAAACTCTTAATTAAATAAACATGTTTGTGAATGTGCGATGTCTATTTTTTTGTATGCGGACTCATTTCCCCCTCTCCACTACAGGCAATGTTTACTTCATGCCCAATGTCAATCACTGATTGTCGACACTAGATTCCTAGAATTTACATTACAAACAGATTTTACTCTTTAATATTTTAATGCTGTCCACTCGTGTTTCAAGCATAGAGACGTGGAAAAATGGACGGTCGAAACAACATGCTTCACACACAGCCGGTTTCTTACACAGCAGAACAACAAACAATGCACACTCGTAAATAACGAAAATAAGAAGAAAAACATGGCGCTGCCGTGACCGTTCAGTGTACCTTGCCTTAAGCGCTGCAAGAAAGTACAAAGTGTAATGCCGCGCAGAGTTTATTCACATGTGAATGCCAGTAACAATGCACTCCTACAAACAGGGAATGTACAATGCCTTTGGAGCGACAAATCGCACCCTAAAAACCTAACAAAAAATACATGCACGTTTGTGTTTATTTTTTTATTACAGCGTTGCTTTTTATGGCTATGGTTTCGTAAATTTTTTATATGCGTCACCGAAAACTCTACGCTCGCAACGCCGCACGCACCGCACGCGCACACTTTCCCCGTATGAAAGTTCGAAGTAAATAACCAAAACGAAGTGTTGACCACCGCGCGTGCAAGATGCCATTTGCTTCAGGCTTTTGCTTTTGAACAGTTATTGCTGCAGACGCCGGCACGTGCGGCGCGTGGAACACCATTCCCTGCATACTCCTTGATGCCTGGGTAACTTTGCAGTAGGCCTATTCAGTAGATTAGTTATCGATATGGACCATTTTCAAGATCACTAGGCTCTCACGTAGGTAATAAAGGTTTCTCAAAGATTTACCGCTGTGCGACCCGCGCGGCCATGATGTCTACGCTCGCACCACCCTCTCTTTCTCGTCGTTCCAAGCCGCTTGCGTGCGTAGTTTCCTTTCCTTCCGCTCTCCCGGGGTGGCGGTCCCTTCGCGCGTGTGTAGTTTCCTCCGGCTTCTCGGGCGGTGATAGACGTCCACGCGAAATAATGACCACCGATCAAGACAACAATAAATGGGTATGCGTGCCTTTCGTCACAATGACCACCGATCAAGACAATTGTGTTCGTACATTTGTGCGGAATTCTGTGTCAAGTCTGTGTCGTGTGCTAACCAGCTTTGCTGGTCATCCACCTTCAGAAAGTGGAATGGCTCATGATTTTTTTTTTTTATTTTTACGCGATAAGTGCTGCACATATCTTTTTTTAAATTTTTACTTCATACAGAGTGACAACTTTTTTAAAAAAACTGACCCGCTTCTTACGAAGTTAATTGTAAGTAAACCGCTTTCCGCCCCACGTCTTTAAATTTAACATGTAACCAAATGATATCAAAACTATTGATATAAGTTGATTCGTTTCGTAACTACAGCGAAGTAGAAGAACAAGAAAAATTGGTGCTTGTTTCTTTAATATTGTGTTTCTGCTTTTCCCGAGATGGCGCTCGCAGTTTATGAAGACGTAAAAATATAGTTCGGCAGCTATAGTTCGCCCCTGTTCCCCAGCCAGGACCTGTCACTTGGCTTTACGTCGCATCACTCGATTTTGAAAGTCACCGTCACACTTGTACACGTTACTAAAAAAAAAAGTAATGAAATGCATTTAGAATTACTCCATGCAAAATTGTAATTTATTACAATTACAATTACACTTGTATAAAAGTAGAGGGCCGCTGCAGAGAAGTAATAAGCAACTTTCACGGCGTTCCTTCCAACATTACTGTCCTCAAGTAAAAACAACGAGAAGAGGATGATCCAAGTCTTTATTCTTGCGCCCTGTCCCGATTATTGCCTTTGAGTATTTTGAGCAACAGCTGGCTCTCGAAAGTTTCGTCAGACATCTTGCTTCATTTCTTGGTAAAGATGTTGACTGATATGCGCTCAGCGCCCTTTCAAGTGAGACACGCAATGGATGTGCCACATTGTGCCTCACGAGTGCTTTGATGTACTGAATTCTGCATCAAGCGTTGCGCATCAGCTCCAACCAAGCGATAGAAGGTATTTTACCCTGGAGAAAGAGCAAAGCTTCGTCGTGGCAGCCGGTGCCCGATACAGTCGGAATCGCGAAGCTCTAAAGTCGTCATAACGCTGGCCAGACCCGGAATAAGAATTAATTGGTGCACATTTAACTATGCCGCGAATATTGCCAGACGGTGGCAAATAAAGTTAGTGAGAAATATTCCTTAATATTCTGGCAAAAGTAAACATTCATTACGAGCAAATTGATTGCCGCAAAAAAAGACAAAAATTAAGAATCTACAATTCTTTGTGTATGAATATATATATGCATATATATATAGAGATAGATAGATAGATATTTAAATCATATACCACATTCAGCGATTGAAGATGATGTTTCATTGCCAAAACTATTCGCAAAAAAAAAACCTAGAAACATTTGTGCTCAGAAAAAGACAATGTTAAATTATTTTTGTTTATTAGCGGGCAAAGATACGCACGCAGTAAAGAGGCGCCTATGCCAAATTTTTCTAAGGAAAAGCAAACTGCAGAAGTAAAGTAAAAGGGGCTTCAGGCTGTTGTGAGTTTCCCATAGGATTTTTTTGAGCCAAAGTGGAGCTCAATATTGACAAAGGTTTCTGGGAAACATTTTGAGGAAATTTTCAAGTTCTTCTGAGTGTATGTACCAAGACGCTTAGAGCGCAGGTTTTATGCAGAGTTTGTTCTGAAGTACTGAATTTTTGTACTTAGAAAGGTTGGATAGATAGAGTTCTGATAGATTATCAAAGTACTGTTTGACTGATCCCAGAGTTGAGATGGATCTGTTGAAACTAAGAAAGAAAGAGCTATTGGAGCTGAGCAGAGCACTAGAAATTGATAATTCATAAAGCGGTCAAAAAAGGTCATCTAATCGCAGAGATAGACAAAACAATCCATGAAGATGAAATCTAGGACCTCTGGAATAGCATTGTTTAGAAAAACAGAGAAGTAAGTGGCTCGAGAAGCCGACAAGCAATAAGAAAAAGAAAAACAGGCGGCTTTAGAGTTAAAGGAACGAAGAGAAAAAGAAAGGCAGGCGGCTCGTGAGGCCGCAGAACAAGAAAAGAAAGTGGACCTTAGACGAGAAGAGCTAAAGCTCAGAAGGTTAGAACTAGAGCGTAAAGTTTTGAACATAAACACTAATGATTTTGCCAGTGGATGGGAAACTTTTCAGATGAGCGAGTTAATGCAGCCATTTAAGATTGAAAACGACATCGGCTTGTTTCTAGTTAATTTTAAGCGAGTCTGTCAACGCATGTCGTTTCCAAAGGAGTCATGGCCATATCGACTTCTGGCACTGTTGCCTTGCAAAGTTGCAGAAGCCATAGCTAGACTCACAAATGAGTATTTTTCAGACTATGACTGTGTGAAGGCGAGCCTACTTAGACTACCCTTAGCGAAAAGTCGTTCAAAATCAGTATACTGAAAGTATACTAATAGTGAACTTAGGGTATGCACTGAAATCGTACTAGTTTCACACTTTTATGAAACAAAATAGTATACCTTTAGTACACCCCAAGTACATTTCATCTATGCTTTTAGAGTACTAAATGTACACTATTAGTACATATATGTGGAGTGTCCCAGATAACTTGCACCAAACTTTAAAAAAAAACAAGAAAAAAAAACGTTCCGCGGTAGTGAAACCAACTGTACACTGTTAGAAAGTCTCTTGTGAAAGTGCACGAAATTGTTTTAGTGCGCCTATTAATTTAATTAAGAGTAACAAGCTAACTTTTGAATTCTTCGTTTAAAAGCCGAGGTGTGAAAGGGAAAGTTGTAGAGCCCATTAAGAAACACCCAATTAAACCATTTTCAACAAGGTGCACTGTGCACGCTCCTTTTCCCTAGCCTTCAAAAAAACGCCCGCGAAATATAAAAAAAATACCGCGTGACAACTCGCTTCCCCAATCACGGCGTGTGAGCGCGCCGCGAATGTGCGTTCTTTGAAGGCCGGAAAAAAGCACGAAAACGTATTATGTTTCAAACACTTTAATTGGGTGTTTCTCAATGCGCCCTGCAACTTCACAATTGACATCTTGGCCCTTAAAAGAATATTTGAAAGGTTAGCTCATTAATCTTAGTTATTTACATAACCAGGCGCATTAAAGAAATCTGTGCACTTTCTTAAGGCTGCGGTCCCACGGCAGCCATCTTGAACAAGGCGTTAGTTCAACCAATAGATGGCGACACGCACCCGTGGGGTGGCCGAAACATTGGTTCACAGTGGGATGGCTCGAGCACCATCACGTTCCCCTCGTGGCCTTGCTCGCGCTGCTGCCAGCTGTGCTCAGCTAGCTCAAGTAGCGTGGCCCAGCAAACCGATGTATGCGAGAATGTCAGGCTGGGTATAAATTGTTCTCTGATATAGGGAGATGCTGTTCAGCGGTTGTAACGGGCTTTCGCAATAAATCTTACCAAGAAGGAATCAAATATTGATTGACGTGTTAATGTTCTATCAATGAAAATTTCTTCTGCATGGAATGCACGCTCAATAGACTCAATCTTCCTAGGCACCAGTGGAAGCGGATGTCAAGTAAACTGCTTCGCGATTTACTGTACTTACCTCACCATTTTAATGACGACTAAAATAAAGTCACGAAATATTGTGTTTCACGGGGTCCGGAAGATGTTGTAAAGATTGTTACATTAGAGGGTTCCCAGAAAACAAACGCCGTTGCAATATTTTCGGAGGTACCGACACACATTATGTTGTAAGTACAGCTTAGGGAAACCATCAGAAGAAATAGGAAGACGTTTATTTGCAATGAAGACGCTATGAATGAACGGCGTTTAGCGACGGCAAGTTATGAGCGTTCGGGAATTTATAAGTTGACGTGATTGCTAACCATGGACATGCGGACAATGAAGACCAGTTTTGTCGGGAGATGGTGTTGTGGTGACGACCGGATATCGGACGACTCATGGCAGACGAACAAGCAAGTTTCTTCTCAGCGATTGGTAAGTGTCCAGTTTCAAGCACAACACGTGGCTACCGACGTTGTCGACGTTTCGAACACTTACCGCTTTCGACAAAAGTCCTGGCACCTGGGCTAACTTTGTGGAAAGACTCGAACAGTAACTGAAAACGATCCACTATTCAGTCGGTGGGTGGCGAAACGTATCCAGATCTGCAGAGTCATGTACGACGCGTACTCTAAGTGGCTGGAAGTTTACACGATGTCTGCCACGACGTCCAAACACGTCATTGACGTTCTACGGTCCCTTTTACCTACTTTTGCCCTACCGAAAATACTTTTCTCTGATAACGCGCCAAATCTTGCTTCAAATAAAATAAACAAGTTTTTGAAGAAAAAAAAAAACGGCATCAGGCATCACATTAGTGCACCATACCATCCTGCAACTAACGGGCAAGCAGAACAAATGGTGTGCAAAACTAAAAAAAAAAAAAAAATTCCTTTTGAAGCTTACGGAAGAAGCAGTTCAGTGAAGAATCGCCAGGTTCTTGTTCCGGCAGCACGCGTCGGTCTCATCTTACACGGAAAAAACCCCGCCGAAGCAATATTCGGCGGAAGAATAGCCACACCCCTCGATTTCATGATACTATCGCTTACGAACAAAGATCGAGAGATACCCACATCGGGAGTAATGGCAGTTTATTCGGTCGGACAACTCGCCTACGTGAGGAATTTCAGTGGAAGTCTGGCCTTCCATGTAAAACTTGAGTAGAAAAGGCTCTATTTTGGTTGACCAGGAGGTGTCATCTCTCTGAATAGGTTGGATATCAATGCCCTTAAGTGTAAATATAACTAAATCACAAACCTTTCTTTGTGTATTGTGTAACTGCCCTTGTATTTGATAGTAGAAGCTACGGTGGTGATCTGGACCTTTCACACCAGACTCCTTTTTCTTATTTTTCGCCTCATACTCCTTTGCGGTTTAAGTATGCTTCAAGAATCTTTTGGAACGGGGACACTTTACGTCAACGAGGCCATTTGTTCCAAGTAGTCAATCAGGGAATGCTGCTAGAAATCCGTCCCTCATATTAACGAATAAGCCGCGCTTCTGCACAGTGCAGTTTTCCTGTTCCACGTACAGTTGTAAAGCAACATCCTCATTGATTCTACCATATACTGTTGCGGGTGAAGAAAGTCTTTGGGTACACGATACTTGAAACAAGTCTGGCACTGTACGTTGTGGTTAAACACCCATTAATGTCGTCGTCCTTATAGAGCCTCATCATTTAATCATTACCTCGTCACCTCATATTGCTCTTCATCAACAGTAAGTACAATAGGCTACCGCCACATTACAATCCAAGAATTGAAAAATTAAGTCGTTCAGTCCTTCAACCAGTTTATAATTTATATAATGTTATTACGTTACATTACCTCGAGACGATCGACGTCCATTGTCGATCTTCAAATACTTATACCTGTATATAAATTAGACGCACAAGGGGGGTTGGTTGCCGAGTGCATGGTCTAGCGCACACCAGCTCGGAGCACTGGGAGCGAAAGCTCGCGCTGCAGAACCCACCCCGCCCCTGCCCGTTTCGATCTGGAAGAGCATCGTACCGGCGTGCGGTCGTGCATCACTACTGCGTGGCGCACGTTGAAGACCCCAGGTTTTCGGTTGTACCGCACTGGCTAAATTGCTCATCTACAGCTGAGACACCAGACGCCCACTAAGGCAGACTAACTTCCGGCTGAATAAACATACACACAACAATTTGCAATTAGACGCATAATAACAAAGAACACAGCATGCCGCCTCTTTTCTTTGGATCGTATTTTTTTAAACCAGCGCAAGCTCGCGCGTTCTTTCTTTTGAGACGGTAAGAACGGTTGCACATAAAACCCGCGTTTTTCCTACCCGGCCGCTTCCTCCTCGCATCATGTGTAGTTGGTTATAACTAAATAAGGTATAATAATAGCGTATTATTCATATTTAGTTTCAGTTTCAGTCAGGGGAAAGGAGATTTGAGGGAAGTAGAGCCAATAAATGAGCTGCGCTTAGAGTATCGGCACTCTCTTCCCCGACAGTGTTGTGAACGCCGCCATTCTGGTGCTTGTGCAGAGCAGGCGCAACTGCCGATCGTCATGATTCAAAAGTGCGACATCCTCAGCATTAGATTCGGTGTTAGGAAGCTCATGTAATGTTGCTTTGCTTTGTCGCAAACTGTTTAAAGTGGGGGACGGAAAAGCGTTTCTTGTGATTTCAGATAAAGCTTTAAATAACTGGCAACCATAATTTTAAGCCATACTAAGGCCAAGCGTGGCTACTCTGAAGCGTAGCTTATTTAATAACACTATTCATGCTCTTGTTCAAGAGGCTTGTAATACCTAGGGTGCCTCAATGTCCTTCTGTTTAGGGTGATACCACCCTCTGTAGTACCCGATGCCGACAGCACGCGCTCATGGGGAAAATACAAAGAAATCGACGAAAACAAAATGTCGCCATAGCACAATCAGCGCCACGAGCGCGTGCAGGGACACGCTCTTTCACGCGCTTCTGAACAAAAAATAAAAATAAAAGAGGGGGACAAAATGGCCAGATGTCGTGCTCCACCCTAAGCAAAGGGCACATGAAGTGCTCCACCCAGTAATACCTGGAGGGGCCATATCGTAAGCCCCGTGGATTCCACAAGCCACTACCTTTTGACACCTGCCTCTTCTTCATTGTTCCCGCTTGTGCCAGTAAATTAGCTACGGTTCAGAGTAACGACACTTGGCCATATTGTGGCTTAAAATCATGGTTGCCAATTATATGAAGCTTTATCTAAAATCACAGGAAACACTTTTCTCTTCCTCACAAATGTTTAAACAACCCGCAACAGAGCATTGCAATATTGCATCAGCTTCCTAGCACCGCATCTAATGCTGAGGAAGTCGCACTTTTAGATCACGATGATCGGCAGTTGCGTTTGCTCTGAGCAAGACCCAAAATGGCGGCTCCCAAAACAATTTTGGGGAACGGAGTGCCGATACTTTAAAGCTCATTTAGTGACTCTAGGCATAAAGTGAACTCGGGTCTATTCTTTTCCTCTTCGTCTTCATTGTTTATTGATTTCAATCATATCGAATAATGAACACATTATATCACGCTACGCTTGTGTAAATATTGGTCTTAGATTTATTAGCCTGACCCAGTACTTAAACCATTCAGTTATCGATAGTAAATCTTCCAATATATTTTTTAAATGTGAGGGTAAAAAGACACGGAGATTGATGATGATACAGGCGCCAACGCCGCCCTCGGAAATTTTTTGAACCTTAGAAATCAGCAGTTTGTCTGCCATCCGCCAGGTAGCGCAACAAAACACCCAAACAGTTTTTAATTGTTCTTAAAATTAGCTAAGCTCTACACCTATTAAGAAACCAAAGCAATATCATTGTGAAAATTTAATACATCGCAATGTATATCTATTCCAAACTATAAATGTTATTAAATGCCAATAAATCTGTTTGATGTCCAAAACAGATATGCGTCAAAAACAGGTAAGTTTGAAGGGCTCCTGGAGCGTTATGACTTTGAAAATGAAAAAAATCCATCGTCCACCTCTTGGGCAACCATTGTAGCTCTAAATGTTATCAAAGATTTTATCATAGTTTAATTATTTCTTCAGCGGCATTTGAACTACCATGACACAAAGCACAAAAAAGTGCTACGTTTGATATAAAATATCTAAACAACAAAAATTTACACAACATTAAATTTTTTTCTGCATATTACCAATTATAAGCACTACATCTGTAGCTAATTTCATTGCCCTAGCTCTTGTCATTAAAAACATATTTGTGCGGGAAAATGTCAATTTTAGGGCAATATTTGGAGGGATGAAAAAAACAAAGTAGTGCAAATATCAAAAAAGTGGATCGTTAGATTCTGCTCCGACATCATCTTAACAAAACTGCTATATTGGAACCGTGCTATCTTTAATGGATCGTTCATAAAACATGAACTAGCGGAGCAAGTGAGGGTCCGCGCCATCATATCCGCAACGCTACAAATGCGCATGAACAGTAAAAACCAACACATACATAATATCAAATGAAAGAGGATTGCATTACCTTTCAAATGACATCAATCCCAAAAAACAGTATTTAAAAGGAGATGAGTAATGGCCTGCCGAAAAGTACCTAAACTGCCACATTCAGTGGGACCGTGGCCTTAAGACACTTGCTAACGACAGTTGATTTCACTCCTGCAGAGCCCTCCGGTGTGTTTTTTAAGTATGGTGCAAGTTATCTGGGATGCCGTGTATGTCGGGCGTTCTGAATGGAAAGAGCGCTCTTAAATTGACAAGAAAAATTGGCGCCTGTACTTAAAAAGCTGACTTTTCAGAGGTGTTTCTTTGAACGGCTGTATTCCAACCTCTGAAATTTCATCTCATACAGCTCCATTCTCGTGAAATGTTCAGAAACGCCATTGACAACTCAATTGATGATGACAATACAGAGGCGCCACCATCGGGAGATGCACTCTTAAAAATGAGTCAGGAAATTAACGAGGAAATCTATGGCAGCTCTATTCCTCGTGAGAATGACGTACTGGCGTCTTCTGAAACTGTCTGAGAAAAGCCATAAAGAAGAGGTGCATTGCATTTTTCAACTGAAAGTATGTATGTGTAGCATACAAACATTATGATCAGTGTTCTTCGCGTAATTGATAAGACAGAAATTGAAATCCTACTTATCACTTTATTCAAGTTTCCGAGCCTGCCTCACTGTACACTCTCGTTTGTGATGATGGTATGCCATTACATCCTGCGTAAAAAGAAAAGAGAAAATTACCCTATGCCACTTTATCATATAACATCACATAATTCGCTCAAAGGACCACTATGTGAGGAAGGCAAGAAAGTAACAACTTCATCCTGACAAAAGGGCAAGGAAAATCGGACAATATCGTTTCTGAAAAACCTGATACCTGAAAGAAGCTCTAACACAGAGCAAACAAAATGATTGGCATTTTCTTAATGCCTCCTTTTCTTTTGCTGTGAACGCACATACAAGTCATACGCTATTACACATTCAGTGGTGCGGCTTAATTTATGATAAGTACTTTTTTTTATACAACTTCGAGCTTTTAGAGAAAAGATTCAATATAATGGGTCGGACATAAATGGTTGCTATGAACTATCCTATATATTTACACATTTTCTGATATCATAAAAGCACTAGAGCAGGGTAGGGCTGTACTGCATCAATTTTAAATTTCTAACCATTTAAAAGTTGGCATTTATCTAATTTATTAGTATTGGCTATTATTCTTTGACAAAGAATAACTGGGCGAGTTGGTACATTGGTAGTCTTTCAACTCCATCGAATATTCAGGTCCTTTTAATATTTTTTTCATGCTTTTGCTTTTTCTAACTGCTCTGCCTTTTGTAGCGGCTTTCGCCGCCACTAAAAAACGTGACATCCAAACTCACTTTATTCACAACACAAAATCGCAAACTTGGAAAGCGTGCCGCTTCGGCATACGCAAAGAGATCGTCCGTCTCTACGGCACAGGCATCAGCACGGGCAAGAAATCATGCTGCTCGCTCTCGTAACGTTTTTCACGCTCCCGCTTTATGAAACAAATCGTTGACGAGAGACTGTTGGAACCACACGTCAGAACTAGCATGACCTGTGATTGCTTGAACTGCCGTCAGACTGTACTTGAACGCTCCGCAAAAGCGTCGTCGGGCGACCGTCGTAGGGACGGCGACCAGGACAGGCCCTCGGCTGGCCCTCGGTTCCGCAGCACGCGAATCTTTCTCACTCTGCGGAGAGAGCCATAAATTTTGAAGATACGCTCTTTTCAAATAACGAAATAAAACCGGGTAGAGCATAGTGAGAGTCAAGCATAGCTTAGCAAGCACACGGTACAAGACAAAGTTTGAAACAGCGGCGCACTTCGGCAGAAACAAAAGGAACTTCCTCACCTTCGCTTGCACCAGTCGGCCATGACTGTCCGACCCTTGCGACGCTGTGTCTCACAGCTGTCAGCAATCGCTTCCTATTATTGAATACGGTATTCGTAAGTAAGATATCTAAAATATCCGCAAAAACGGCTAAAACCTAAAAAGGAAGCGTTGCTCGAACTCTCCGAAACTCCAACGGCGGCCGAATGGAAGCTGATTGCAATAGCGATGGTTTTGCGCAGTTTTCAAAAGTCTCCTCTTTTTTTTCTTTGTTGTTTTTGTTTTTTTTGAAGACAAAACTAAGCGAATTAATATATTAATAATAATAATGTCACTTTATTATATTCGTAAAAAATGAACAAAACGTTTAGTCTATCTTAGGTGTTATCTAAACTTTCGGTTTTCTTTTTCAATATAAAACCGAAACTATCTCAAGCAATTTCTCCCTTGTCGCCAAGGCTATTTTGATTCATCAGCGCGTGCTTGCACCGTTGGTATTTCGGCTTTTCTGGAAGGATCGGCTCTCGCGGCACATAAATAATGAGGGCAACCTCGTGTTTTGAAACAATGAGCGTGTCTGTCTTTTTTGACGAGGAAAAGACACGTTAAATTTACGTCGATTTTTTACAGTGTGGAAATCTCGATCGACTGTGTTGTTCGTTGTTGCAATTGTAGATCTCTTTTCACGTTACTTGAGATGTCTTAGAGTTTTGCAAGATAAATCTACACCATGAAACACTTTCGGTGATAGCTTGAGGTTGTTACATAAAGGTGCCGATGTCTCCAGATAATTTCAGAGCGAGCTTCCATTCATAACATCACTTCGCTTACGCGGTTCGGAAGTTGATTTGCGCTGCATGCGACCATGCAAGGTGGAGCATCTTATGTCCCCATTATTAGCCGTGGTTTCTTTTGCCTCCTGTCCTATTGATTGCTGTGGATGCAGATATCTGAAACAGCGTATGTCATGTTGATGCACTCTTCATGTGTGTCGTGCGACTCGGCGGACATTACATGGGTGAATAACCGTGGCAACATTTTTTTTAAGTAATTAAAATCTGTATAAATTTACTTTTTTATTATTATTGCTGTTTTAGAGGCGGTCGTTATTGGAGCCTAACACAATCAAAACTATTCACGAAACAGCAAGGGGCTTTAAGATATTTATTTATAAAATTTCGCACTTTTTCCCTCGATTCAAGAACCACGCGCGGCAGGGGCGGGCAAAGTGGAGAGTGAAATTAGCGGTTTTTACATGGCATATTGGTGATGGCATGTTTGTGTGTGTTAGCGAGAACTTCTCATACTGGAGGTCTATGCATTATTTAATTTTCTAGTGAAGTTACAACCCTCATAAAGTGCTGTCGCATTCAGCATAAACGAAGTTGCACTCTTTTGAAAGCGTGCCTTTGGTGGATGCTCCAGCATCATACTTCCAATGGTTCGACTGAAGGGAATAATTAAGAATAGCATCCTGCGCTCTGTCCAGTGCGCTGTTTTTAATCAGGTGACGAAAGGCAGAGTTTTAGCTATGAATAACCTAAAACTCATCACCTTTTCGGAAATTGTTTCAGTTGGGCTAGAGTTTATTCATGGCCCCTTTAAAATTGAAAATTCAACATGGTCAATTACAATGTCAATTAAAAAAGCTAATTAGACAACGTACTGTGACGTTTATTTACTCGTCTAATGTCCACCGAGCCCCACAAATATTTTGTGAAAACGGCATCGGCCTATCTGTCGCGTTTTTAGTGTGTTGATGTTAAAAATCGCACTATATATATATATATATATATATATATATACCCGTTATTATAATTTGAGTACACCAACTGCAAGCAATGAAAGTAGACCTTTAGTATACTTAAGTGCACTTTCGGTATACTGATTTTGAACTACTCTTTGCCGCGGGCACTACGATTCTACTACATGTACTAGTTTTGTACGGACGAGTATACTTTCAGTCCACCGCCATTTTTACTGGAAGTATGCTTTAAGTACACTTAAAGTATACAATCAGTACAAAGACCGCACTGGAAGTATACTTTTAGTGTACTTCAGTACACTTCGAGTGTACTGATTTTGAACGACTTTTCGCTAAGGGTATGCAAGTTGTCCGCGGAGGCCTTCCACCAGAAGTTCAGGAATAGAAAAAATTACCCTAACCAGTCCTATGCTGACTTTGCGTACACGTTGCGAGCCAACATGGTGGAATGGCTGAAAAGCTCAGAAGTCCTTGGAGATCACGATGAAGAGATATAGATGTTTTGTATAGAACGATTTTATCAGAGTATTCCACTATCTGTGATGGATTGGGTTAAATACAAATCAGATGTTTCCACTTCTGAGAAAGCTGCAGTGCTTGCCGACGCATACGTGTTACGACACCTGCTGAGCGACGACGATAAGCTTTCTGTAGCAGAAAACCCGAAGACCGGATGTAGTAAGTCCAAAAGTAAGAAGAAAAGGAAGTCGAAACGTAAATTGAAAAAAAGCTCCAAAACACACGAAGTGAGGATACTGACATCAAGCAGACAGCTACCTGGGTTTGTATATCACGAAAACAAATAACATGTTACATCTTTCATCGGCCAAGCCACATTTCACTGATGTGCTGAAAAAGAAAAAGCTTTGTTTTCAACTCAGGTGAGTCAGGACATAATACAAAAACTTAAAGCGTATTTGCTTTCGTTCTATAAGTATGACATCCTCGAGCAAATCAAAAACACCTTTGATTGAGATAGGCGCAAAGAGGCAGTGTGAGCGGAGATGCAGTTCGTTCACGAACTCGACCGAAGCCGCCACGAAAGACCCCTGGCAACGTCCCAAGTACCTTAAGTTTAATCCCGCCACATTGGACCAAAGATATCAGATTCCTGAAGGCTGCGTCTGCCAGCAGGAGTGAAGATTGTAGTTGTAAATAAAGTTTTCCTCAGATTACCTGAAGATTATGAAGCATCTGTTTATGTATATTTAGTTCGAGGTAAACTTGCAGTATAGTACAGCTAAATGCAGCGTATTCGCATCACAGTGTACAGAGCAGCTTAAAATATTTTTTAAGGAGTTCGTTTAAACGACAAGCGCATAGTGGGGTCATTTCCTCTTTTGAATTTCGCACTGTATTAACGCGTCACGGGACATTCGTAAGGTTTGGCTTTGTCCGACGATCACAGCGGGTTGTCGATGAGATAGCGCCGTCCTTTCGGAACGTTTTATTCATGATCATTGTCAGCATAATATCGGATGTTCGAGAAAAAATGTGTCAGGGCACAGCAAGAACAGAGTGAAGGTTTCGCGGCTCTTTGGGATTTGACTTTGGTGCCTGTGTTCCCTGCTGTCTTGGTCTCTGTTCTTTCATGTGTTCAGGATGCCCGTCAGCCGCGGCGTTCCTGAGGTCTTTTCATCGGCCGGTTAGAAGCTGGCACTGCTGAAGGAGACCACCATGCCACCGGGGAAGTTAGTTGTTGCGTTCCACACCCTGGCGACGCCGTGCTCCATCTAAGGCACACTTTCAGGGACGGTCCGCAACACCATCACTCAACAGAGACCCTCTCGAAGACCCGGAACCAAGGTTTTCGAACATCAGCTGAAGTAACCAACGTCAACGGGTCTTCGTTTTCCTCCTTTTTCAGCATCAAGAGAAGCTGCTGCAGCGGCGACGTAAACCTCCGGGCCAAAGAGTGGCAGTTGGACCTCATTTTCGTCGAAGCCAGCAGACACTACCAATCACACCAGGATCCCCCCGGTAACGCAGCATCGTCCCGTCACCGGGGCTATAATAGGGGGACCCGCGGACACGCGCGGGGGAGACGGAACGGGTCCTACCATCGAACGTTACCATAATCCCATGTTACATTAAAACATCGTCAGTCGTCACCATATGGCCCAAACCCGGTCTCCAGCCTGTCCGTCCCCCAGCCCTTAACACGGCCCGACTTTTAGCAGTTTTGTAAGGTGTGGTTCCTTTACGGTCAAATATTGAAGTTAACACTGCATCTACAACCTGGGCCAAAGAATTATATCAAAAATATACAAAATAATGACGTCAACGCCCTGCCAAAATTTCGCACCAACCGAAAGTCAAAAGCAAACCTACAATGCGGGCGAGTTGGTTGACGCTCTGTGCTTCATGCTCACGAAAATTGTGGACACCGAAGTGAAAGAAAGTATCAAGGACGAGCCACTATCCAATATACTTGTTTTCGTTGATTGTATTTGTCTGTTCTGTGCACTGTGCAAAACATTTCTTAATAAAGAGTAAAAAATATAATTCATTCTGCTTGCAGCTTTCTTTTCCAGTTCCATCACCGTGAGGAAAATTTCCAACCAAATATTCATAGGGTAGTTTGCTTAAAGAGACAAGAATATTCTCAACCTTTTCCTGCATATTTCATTTCGTTTTTTCGTGTCACAAACATATTTTTGCTAGCTTTATAAACAACATTTGCGAGGCCGTGAGTGAGAGTGCCTCAAATGCATTTTGCATAGCATTAAATTTGGTAGGTGTACCAACTTCTTGTCAAACACGTAATGTCCAAAGTGCACGAAGTTTGAAAAGAAATATAAAAAAAAACTTGATATATGATATGTGTGAGCCAGGATAACTACGCCCGCACAGAGAAAACGCATATTTCGTAAGAATATGTTGCTTTTCGTTTTATTACAAAGTTCTATAAACTTTTCAGAAAATTCAGAGGTTAAGCATTCAAATCTCGCAGGTCAAAAACGTTTTAAGAACTCTTAGGACATTGCCCGTTTAATGCTCCCATCTGTATATATGTGGAAACATGTGTATTTCATGGCGACAAAGGTTCACAGTTGTTTGTGTTCATGAACACAATAGGCGAAACGACACCGACAGACGTCAAGCACTTCGTTTACTTGTTTGTTTCTTTGCGTTTTTCAATCTAACAGAACTATATAAATCCGCGTAATCTACTCAAAGAAAATCACCCAACCACGGAAATTCTGGCTACTTCAATCTACTGAGCTTTAAAGGTAACATGTTATATATGTGAATCACGCACCGTTTATCTCGTTCAGAAATCATATTGACAGATCAATGTTCACTCATCATTATTTTATAATTGGATTGAGCTTATTGAATATTGTATGAGCGAAATGTTACAGATATTTTAAGTACTTCAACTTGGTTGTAAAATATTCTAGTTTTTTTCTGTTGCGTTTTCTTCGTCCGCCGAAAAAGAGCAATTTACTTTTTTATTGACGGACGTTCTCTATAATTCCGGGCTCTGTGCGTCAACAGGCTTCAGCAAAGAAGTATCAGTTGGTCTTTTTATAACACTCTAGAGTGCCAGTACAGGCTCTAAAACCCTTATGCCGAATTTTCTACGGACAACTGCTATGGGCATGTGCTGGCTAACTACGACGCTCTGGTGCTTCCCCCCGAAAAGAAACCCCCGTGTGCTCTCGGGGCACCCGACACCGCTCGTTGTGCCTGCCCGGAGGCGTGTAGAATAAAACAACTAGGGTTCCTCTGAGCAGGGCCACCGCCGAGGAGGTCAGAAAGATCGGAACTGACATCCCACTCGGACACAACATTGTTCGTTATGTAACCTCTTGTTTACGTGCCGATTAGTTACATCAAAGTTATTTTTTTTATATTAGAACCATATAAGCTTTTAGAAGCAGTTGTGTGCATTTGACTTCACATGCACTCATGAGACCACCGAATATTCAACTATAAAATCCTAAAATGTCCAGGGCGAAATGTTAAATTATTACCTTGCTAGTGACTTCGTCTTTGAAAAAATTACAAAAGGACTGCGTCAGCGTTTAAAATTGTCGCGTAATAAGCAAAGCAAAGTTCGGCAAAATATTGATATAGGTGAGATTTCCTTCATCACGAGCGCTATAAGATAGTATATCTTGCAAAATACGGTATTAATCTAACCTAAACCTGAGGGAACATGCATATTACGTCCCATCAAATTTTTAAAAAAGGTTTGCCTTTGGTTTTTCACTTTTTCCTTCAAACCTACTTTACTACACCAAGTTTGCAAACCAAGATACGCTCAAGGAAACAAAAATCTCAACACTTGTAAGGAACACTTCTCGCGCAACTCTCACAAAACACGAAAAGTAATTTTTAAAGCATTAAGTAAACAAACAATATAAGAAAACAACAAAGTTCACTCTAGTTTGCTAAGTTTCAGGTGGAGGCGATCTAACTCTCTAATGGCAACGCTGAAAAATGCCTACTTTTCCCTACTCGTGTGCGAAAGCGGCGAAAAGGCGGACGAAGTGACCCGGGAAGCCTCAAAACGGCTTCCCGAGTTGCCAGCGATCAAGATTCCTTTTTTCGCAGCTTCAAGATAGAAAGTTCCTCCGCAGTGGGTAGCAAAGCAACTTGTGCTCCGCGGTAGATCGCATGAGCAGAACCGAAGCAAGCTTTCTTGCTTTTTTATTCCTGTTTTTGAGGGGAAAATAATTCAAACCCCGGTAGCTGTGGAGACGAGCCACGTCAAGGTGTTTTCGAGCGAGCCGTGTACCGAGAGAACTCGGCTCACATTAAACATTTTCGCCTGCGCTCAGAATCCTTTACAGCCGCGTGCTGAGAGTTGAGTATCCTTCTACAGTTGAAACAACTTCGGGAGTAGCAATTGCACATTTAAGCCGACTCTGTATCAATACCACTGTTCATAAAGGAGCGCTAATAAAATCGAGAAAATAGTGCATATTTAGCACTAGTCGGAATTTGACGCAGTCACATCGGTTCACAATGGTTTCTGTGAAGAGTTTGTTTTACATAAACACTTTAATAAGGTGGTCTACACAATCAGCTATGGACAGTCGCAGCCAGCTCAGGCTACTCTCTAAGTTGTAATCACGCGGCCTCTCTGTCGGAAGCAAGAAGTGAATCGTCTAAAAGAATTTTAAGTTTGAGTTTAGACATGATTTTCAACATTCCGCTCTCCGTGTAAGGTATTACAGGTTCTAAAGAACAGGTGTCGAGTTCTGATATACAATAGATGCTTTGCCTGGTGTGTTTGACAAATGTTTGGCGTGCCATCTTCTCTCGCAAAAAAAGGGGTGAAAGCGCATTTATTTTTTATTATATCACAGAGAAATGCTAAATAGATTTGAGAAATTTGTAAAACTGGGGCAACTATAATTGTTAAGGGGAAGTGTGTAAATTAACCGCTAATAGAAATTCTAGCCCCCCCCCATCCCCCCCCCCCCCCCCCCCCAAAAAAAAAATATATATATATATTGCAAAATTATTTACTTTACCCATCCGCACTAGTCGATAAGTCGTGGAAAGCCTCACATTGTACTCCGACTGAGAAGAAAAAATCTGGTTACGAAATTTCCATCGGGTAACTTTTCGTTGCCTTATTTTCGAACTTTCTGTTTTATCAGGCGATCCCATACTTTACCCACTATTGCATCCTTAAGCAACTATTGCTTGCGTGAAGATGGATAATAAAGCTCTGTGTTTTATACGCCTCTCATTGCAGCTTAGTAAAGTTATGCAAACACCTTTAAAACTAGCTACCAATGAGCACGAACGTTCTTTTGACATCAGAATCATATATGCGACTGCCATATGGGCGGATAAGTTCCAAACAAAAATCGTAAAACGGCATCGTCTTACTTTTCTAGCCATCCTTTTGCAAAAATCCACAAAAGGCCGTGAACAAAGCTTGCACCGAAATATGGGAACGTCGTATTCGCTTCGAGATCGAACCGTGTCTCCACCGTGCGGCCAAAATTGGAAACATGCGAAAGCGGGGATACCGCCGTGCGTCGTCTGCTACGGGCACAAGTTCAGAAGCATGGATCTCGATGGCGCAAGCCCGTTTCCGGTTGAGCTGGGCCCTCCTAATTAAATGATTGCCGCTTCTTCTTACTAAAGGTTCTGTTGTATCGCTTCAGACGCCTCGAAATTCAGGAATGCGATTAATATTAAAGGGGCCCTGCAATCATATTTAAGCGTCTACCTTTTTCACGGTTTCCACGTCTCTTGGTGTTCGGGCAAGCCAGCGGGCACGGAGAGAGTAACTACCATAGCAATGAGTCATATTTTAACCAAACGACGCGGGAACGTCCTGCATTTACGGGGGCGACCCGCGGTGCCGAAAGCGCGCGATATGTGAAGTCTTTGGTCCTGGCCTTACTACTGGTCAGAGCCGCAAAAATATTTTTTTTTGTCAAAATACAAAATATAAGTGGCGCGAACCGTTTCAGTTTTTTATGAAAGTAGTTTTTGTTTAGCATTTTAAATCTAGAAAGAAACAAATACAGTTTATAAAGTACGGAAACAAGAAATGACCCGTCGAAATACCCCCCACCAAGCGGTGGGAAAGGCGGCGCATACTAGAAATCGGTAGTGGGATCAGGTACCGAGGAGCGGCGAGCGTAGAAAGGTCCCGGATGTACGCGGTTGCGCTGCGGTCGTATACAGGCTCGAGGATCCGACCGGTTCCGAGCGTTCCGAGGCGAGCAGGTTTGGCTTGCGGTTTGGCCGTTTGTCGGTATGGCAGCGCAAAGTGGCTCCCGTTCTGAACTGACCTTTACCCCGTGTTTGCTGTCGTTTGTGGCTAATGAAGTGTCATGCCGAATTAGCATATAATCAAACAACAAATGCAATGCGAGCTGCCCTGGCTGCCCGCTTCATCCAGCCTATCCAGAACATGCTTTAGTGGCGCCCTCTCGAGCCGTCGACAAGGAGTGCGGCAGCCGTGAGCGCTCGCTGAGCTCACTACCCCTCCTCTAGTTCACGGCCACTCAAGCCACGAACAAGGTCGTCATGAAGGAGGTTATTTTTTTGTAATTTTAATTCGCCTATAACTTTTATTATAAAACCAAATTCGAGAAAAAAGTTTCACTAAGTTACTACGTTCAGTGCGCTCATGTTCGGGGCAAATTAAAAACCAGTCGAAAGGTCGTTGCAGGACCTTTTAATATGGAAGAAAGAATTACTGTAAATTTAAAGTACAGTAACTCTTGACATTTTCGGTTAGTGAAAAAGAATTTCACTCTTTGAATATTTAAATATTTACACTTTTGAAATATTTGAATATTTACAGTTTTTGAATATTTGAATATTTACAGTATTTGAATATTTGAATATTTTGAAAATTTATTGAAACTTTTCATTCAAATGAAAATAAATGTAAATGAAAAGCGTCGAATGATAAAGAAGCTGAGAGTTAAACTATGTTCCGGTTTATTTCTGCAGGAAAGGTTTGATTTAAATCATTATAGCATAACTGGTCCGATTCGAATCACAATTGGAATAGTGATTTATATTACGATTTAAATCTTATTGATTTTTATTATCTGCGCTAGTTTTATGTAGTAGATGACTGTAAAATTCAGAAGATTGTGTGTTTCATGGAATCCGGTCGTAATATGAACAATAGCGGACACGTCGGTAGCTCGCTTCAACATGAAGCTTGTTTTCCTTGACTAGATATGCCCTGTTTTGTTTCACATACAACTCAAATAAACGCCGTCTGGTACGTACATATTAGAAATTTTTTGCGAACCGTTACAGTGTTCGGGTAAAGGTTTGCCCTTCAAACCGTTACCGGAACCCCACACCACGTTAGGTCCCACGTTTTCTCTTGTGGTTTTTGCGAGCGGGCAAGGGGGGGCCACCGCCAGGGTGCCGCACCTATAACAGATGCCTTCCTACCCCCTCCCCCCCCCCCCTAGAGTCAGGTCAGTTGTTTGTCAAGAAAGCTGCCCAGCCGAGCACAGGGATTATCGCCTACAATCGCACTACTGGAGCCTTTGAAGCATGCTTTTAAGCGCGTGCGCCTTAGTGATACCGTGACCGCGGGGTGCGCGCTTAAAACCACACTCCCAAGGCTCCCATAGTGCGGTACGCGGAACACGATAACGGTTAGCTAAAAGTTCCTTATATTTCATCGGCAGGCCACTTTCACGCAGTCGTGAAGGTGGTAAAAACGCTAACACGGGTCAAGCTAGAGACGCCGCCGCGAGCACTCCTGGACCACGCTAAAAATGCCAGCGCTCCGTTGTGTAATTTGCGGAACGGAATAGGCGCTCAATCAGTTAACTACGCTCAAACTTAGATTGGAAGTCGCATGCGTGATGGCAAGTGTACAGTGCACCCCAAACTTAACGCCGCCACTGGGTTTCCAAACACTGAGCTTGTGTCAGCTACTTACTGTTAAATTTGTCACCCTATTGTTCGGGATGCCTTCTCAGGATAGAATATAAATTGGGAACTAAAACATTCTTGAGATAGTTCAATCGGGCGCCGCAGGGACTGTCAGAAACGGCAAATGCCATGGCGGCGTTACGCTTGAGGCGCACTGTACATTTTGTGGAGTGAAGAGGCTACAAAAAAGGTCTACCAAAGTTTCCTTTTCTCCTGGCCAGCCATGAACGTTTAAAAAAAATGAAGTGTCATAGTGGCTATGGTGACTACGCTAAATTAAGCCATCTGAATTCAGAATGCACGATTTGAGAACCCCAAAATGTAAGCAAAATGACAGGTTAATCAATATAAAGCATGAAATGATTTTTAACGTTACCTTCATCCCCAAATTTTGTCCATCTGTCCGTCTGTTTGTCCGTCCACCCATCAGTGCATTTTCCGCTAAATTTTGCTCGGAAAGTAACATCGCGTGACGTCACTACATTTTTTGGAAATTGACGGCACGTGACCTATGGGTCATCTCAGTTTCCCCTCAAAATTTAGCGAAAAAATGCACGTCACGTGGCAATATTAATTCAGTCTCCCGGCTAAATTTAGCGGGAGATTGTCGTCAAGTGACCTATACACCAATTCAGTTACCCGCTAAATTTAACACGAAAATTAATGTCTTGTGACCTAGACACTAATTCAGTTTTCCCGCTAAATTTAGTGGGGGAAACCAATGTCCCGCGATCTGTCGTCACGTGACCTATACAACCATTTAGTTCTTCGCCAAATTTAGCGGTAAGGTATAAGTCACGTGACACAATAATTCCCTCACCCCCATTCCTCTCCTCCCTCCCCCAAATTTGCTTTCTTTACTTTTTCTCTCCTTCCCCCTCTTTTTCTTTCCCCATCCTTCCCCCCTCTCAGAAACACCTCCTAGATTACCCTAAGTAATGTTCCTCCCGGGGTGTCCTTCCCATCCTTCCCCCCTCCCTCCCCACCCACGTCCCATCCTATAATTCCGTACAGCCTCATAAAGTCAATACATTTCATGCGTTATAAGACTTTAAAGGTAAATGTCGCTGCCAATTTTAACTATGGCTGATGACAGTTTGCTATCTAAATTTTCTATCTTGGAGAGAAACAAAACGTGGTAGAAAGGTCCTAAGTAGACTAACCAAAGCAGCGCTCGTTTGAAGTGACGTGTGCGTAACCGTGTGTGTTCGCCGCTTTGACAAAAAGTGTAAAATAAACGCACCTAATTTCTTCTTTTTTTCTAGCGAGTGTCTGTTTCTAAAACAAATATGGTTTCACCATGAGTATCTTTTCTCGCTAAATTCGTCTGAAGTTTTCATTTTTGCGACCATATTACAGGGCAAAATTGCTTGAGCAAAGCTGTCTTTTGAGTGGAAATAGTAAACTATTAATGCACTCTTCTTTTTTTGCAGCTTCATTCTTCCCATTTTGAAAGGAAATAACAAGAATATGTCTCGACTCACTTTCTTTTTTTTAACATTCATCTTGGCATATCTATGCGGTAAATATTTTACGTATGTATTAATAGATTTCTTAGGGCATTTGTGAAAATCGCCCTTGACCTTGTCAGGTTTTCTTTAATTATTATTACGTGTTTAATTGAGCGCATTATTGCAATTTTCAGAATGCTCAAGTAGTACACTTAATTGAAACTACAAACAAAAATAATAAATTGCTTTGATTTTTTGAAAAAGTGTGCAGACTACTTGCTCCTGTCGATGCAAATCTTTGTTAACTCGAATGGTAATAATTAACCGGTTCAGCTAAATTCAGTATTCCAATGCAGTCACCTCACTCGGGCACAGCGCTCTGGGAGGAGCAGCTGCGCAGTGAAAGGGGGGGGGGGGGGGGGGAGGACTCGCGGCAGGTCACCGCTTCGGTTGCCGCTGACCCCAGCAGAGACGCCCCTGTTTCGGTGGCTTGTATTACACTCTAAGAAATGCCTGCCGGTCTACTTATCCGCAAAACACTAATAGAGCCAATCTCTGCTATCTACAAAATTAGCTCAGCGAATAACAATGCGCAACATACGTTTAGACCTAAAAATTAAGTCTGCGCTGTGGCATTACGCAATGGAAAGCATCATGCCTGCAGCGCAGACTTAAAGGGGACCTCCGGAGCATTCTGAGATTGCCTGTTTATGTTGCTATATTGCGTAGTAGGTTCTAGTTAATATGTATACTACAATATTCTAAATTACAAAACCGTTTATTAAGCAGATGGCAGACGAAATATATCGGGACTCTTTTCTCTTGGAAGATAATCCTCCATTCCCTGCCCATCGCTAAAACTTGACCAATGGAAATGCTGCATCTCGCGGTGAATGCGAACATTATTATTGCAACACTTTTTAAGCTTGTTGTAAATTAGAGTAAGAAAAACATAAACTGATCGTGGTACGGGAAACATAGTCCGCAATTATCGTTCCAAAACCAGCGAACTATGTTTTCTCCTAGCAAGCTTGTTGCTAGGGGGTGATGCGTCGGCGCGTCAGCTCGTCTGCTTCCCGGGGCGTGTGCAGGCGTGCGTTTGCGACACACGTGTTCCTTCTTCACGTGGATCCCGACTCCGAAGCCAGCTTTGCGATCCTTCCGCGTCAACGAGTCAAACTTTTCCTTGTCATCTGTGGAATGCGACTGCGTATTCAAGTAGCAGCGCGACGGTGCGGTGCGGCGAACGACGACTGCCGAGAACAAAGTCCGGGCCCCTTGACGACGGTCCGCGCGTGTTCGAGATTCCTCCGCGGGCCGGCGGTCGGCCGCGTTGGTGACGCGCGCTGACGCCGGAATCCTTCGTTTGCTATTGGCTGACGCGTAAAGAGATGCCCCTCCCATTTTCCGGGGTCATCTTAGAAAAAGGGGCGTGTCGGGGACTTTGATAGCAATTTTAATAGGGAAATCCGCCGCACATTACCGTCATTTTATGATTTTTAGGATTCTTAGGGTCTGTAGATTGAGTTACCGCTATAAATAGACCAGTGTTGCGTAGTTGCCACTCCGGAGTTGGAATGATTCCGGAATCATTCCACATTTTCGCGACCCCGGAATGGAATGGGAATGGAATGGCGACAACTTTGAGGGGAATGGAATGGGAATGGAATTATATGCCTTTTGCCCGGGATGGAATGGGAATGGAATGGGCCCAGTTCTTTATATTTTTTATTCATTTAATTTTTTTTTAACGTTTAGCTATACCCAGTTAGTCAGGGAGTCAGCTGTTCAGAAATAAAATGAGCGAGAAAATCCGAACCCGCGTGGAGCCCTAACAGACATATACGCAAACAAAATGCAATACAAAAAAACAAGCGTCAAAGCAAATAACGAAGGGGGGTAGGAAGGGGGCGTGGCGGTGGCGACTTTCATCAGTGAAGTTCAATACAAATCCCAAATCCGAATGCGCCTGTTTCACGGCTCAAGGGTACGTCATCAGTCGACGTGAACCTGACCCGCCGCTCTGGTGATCCGATACCCATGAAGGAGGCCGGACGTGGCCTCGCTGTGCTGACCCAGACTTCGTACTCCTGCGACTCGTCTCGAGCGCGCTGTTTCTCGGAGAGCTCACACCTGTGCCGGCCATCTCAGGTCGCAATCCACAGGTCTCTGTTTGAATGATGCTAGCCGAAACTTGAGGACTGCCATTCATGCGTCGGAGGCGGAAGGTCGGCAGGTAGGACCGTCACAACAGGGATGCCACCGTATCGATTTTTGAACCGTAACAAAGATAAGGCATGTGCTCCAGGATGCTTCAGGTGGTTCACCCTAAAATTCTCAAAAATTCGAAATGCAACTGCCTGCAAGGTCTTCAACGAGGTCATTTACAACGTAAGTACGTATTGTTCTTTCATACAGCAGCGTGGGTAAAGTTTCATGTTCAAGGCAACACCTACAGATACAAGAATACTAGTTAATTCCGCCGTGACGTCATATGATCAGTGTTGACAGGGGCGCCCTTATTGGACAAGGAAGTGATGATGTTTTGATGGAATTTATTTAGAGGTCGAAGTCTTTTCGCATCACTGGTCAGACAAACAGGATGCCAAGGTAGGACCGCGGTCAATTCTTGATGGAACGTTTCTTGAACCCATTGCCTGCGGGAAAGTAATTTCGGGATAAAGAAAAAACTTCCACTTCAAATTTAAAGCCTCATACCAGTTGGCGTCTCAAATAAATTTTAAAAATGTAGTGCATTATCAGTATTTATATTTCTGTCCTCCCTAAAGTGTATTCCTGTATTTGATTTTCAAAAGACTTTTTGACTCTTTTTAAAATGTATTTCTGATACGTATCACCATACATTTTACAGATATATTTGAGTATCAGTATTTTAGCTACTATTTTCATCTATCCCAGTATTTGTATTTTCAAACACATTTTTGACTATTTCTGCCCAACCCTGCAACGCAATGCAGCTCTCAAGTGTCAATTTTTACGTGTAATAATTAGAGGAATGGAATGGAAGGATTCAGCCATTCCAGGATTGGGAATGGGCCCAGTGTCCCGATTCTCGGGAGTTGAAAGGAATTGAACTATCGAAAACTGTAATTCCCTGGAATGGAATTGAAATGGAATGGGGGTGCCCATTCCGCAACACCGAAATAGACCATCACAGAACGCTTCGGAGGGCCCCTTTAATTTTGATGTCTAAAGAGATGTTGCGCGTCATCATTCGCTGAGCTGATTTCGTAGATCGCTGAGATTGCCTCTATTAGTGTTTTGCGGATAAGTAGACGGGCAGGAATTTCCTAGAGTGTAAGACATTTTAATCTTGGGCCTCGTTATATACATTCA